>NW_021464686.1:0-289 GCF_001605985.2 Dendrobium catenatum
AATAATATGATTACAGCGACGTGATACAAGTTCGTGCAGACACAAGGGTGGCTATTTCTGACATTTGCCATCAAATAAATGTGGAACGCACAAGAAAAGGGCGAAGCAAGTAGCGGTCACATCTTCAAGAGAAAATTAAGCATTTTAATGCAGATTTTATAAAATCAGTACATCCAAATCCATCGCCAAGGGGCTGTTTGGCAACAGGATTTAATGATTTATGCAGGATTTGAGCGCCCCGTAAATCTCACGGCGGAATAAATCCTCCGTTTACCTCTGTAAATCCTCC
>NW_021464687.1:0-238 GCF_001605985.2 Dendrobium catenatum
CGATTCCATAGAACTTATGAAATGCCCACTTGGCTCCCCCATTTCGTCCGTCTGCTACAACTTCTCGTTTCAGGGAGAGGAGGTTCCAGTTTGCACTATCATGAAGCTAGGATTGAGACCAGGTGAACGTATCTTTTGGTGGAGGGCTTACAAAGATTTAATCCCAACCTGCACATGGCTGCATCGATGTGGGCTTTGTGCGGATGTAATATGCCCGGTTGGCTGTCTTCACCATGAG
>NW_021464688.1:0-315 GCF_001605985.2 Dendrobium catenatum
ATAAGAATAAAATTAAGTGTTGCAAAGATGATGATGCTCAGGTGGATGAGTGACTTCACTCTTAGAGACAATACATAACAAGTATGTATGTGAAAAGGTTGGATTGTTAGAGTAGCTCCATTGGCAAACAATATTAGAGAGAGTCTCCTTATATGATTTGGACACGTAAAACGTAGGCCTTTTAATGGCCCGATGAGGAGAGAGATGTATTGGATTTGACTTATATTAAGAAATGTAAAGGTAGACAAAAAAAAACTTGACTAGAAAATATTAGAAATATTTTTTTTTATAAAATTTAAATGAGAATTTGCTTCT
>NW_021464689.1:0-1194 GCF_001605985.2 Dendrobium catenatum
TAGACGACTTCAAATCAGGAAAAGAAGAAGAAGAGCCAGAAAGAGCTTGAAGAAAAGACTTAGAATGAGAGATCCCCCCAAAAAAACTAGGATCTCTCAACTTAGACGGAGGCATACCGGCAAAAAAAGAAAAAAACGAAAGTAAAATCACTCACAAAACCAAGATAACCAGAAAGAAGAACTTTCCTTAATCAGAGGAACGAGAAAAACCCTCGCCCAGCGGGGGGAAGGAGGCGCCGGCCGCCCCAAACCCTAACCACGGGCGAGAGAAGAGCGGAGGAAAAAAGTGGAATGACTCTGATTTTGAGAAGTTTTGTAATGACTGATTCGGGCTCATTTAGGCTCAGATCAAATCATCCTTCATTACATTGGATTCATCTCTTCGAACTATTCGATCTTAATTACAACTTCACTAGAAATAAAATATGAAAGATCTAAAAACCAATACTTTTTTTTTACTTAAATAGTGTGTTCTTTGAGATATAAAAATTGTATTAAAAGCAATGAATATTCTCATCGCACATCAAATTTCATAAAAAGTCACATATAAACTTTTCAAAATAGATGGACTAATAACAATGGTGCCTGTCAAATTATTTTGAAAAGAAGTAATTGTAGGTGAAAGCTTTATAGAAGCACACATGATTATTCCGTCAAGTTACCGAATGCATCCGGAAACCAATAACAAAACGCCACGTCACTAAAGTGCTCGGTACCGTGCTCGGTACAGCGCCCTCGGTACACTCGGTATGCTCGATATTGCTCGATATTTTTACCGGATGTAATAAAAATTCCTACAGTGGACTTCCTTTAAAATGGATAAAAATTCATACCAAAATTTGCAATAGGATGCATTCCAATAGGAGAAATGTTGCAAATCTGTATTGGTAAATGGACCTATCTTCATCTCTTTTGCTATCATTGTAGCATGGAAATAAGCAATATAGTGGAAAATGATTGCGACTCTTAAGCTAAATTTGCACTTGGTCAGCATAGAGGAATAATCAAGTTGAAGCCATCAAATTATGAAGAAAATTGTCTTCTAGAACATTTATGTTTGATTTATTTAAGGAATTGCATTTATTTTTTTAATTCTCATCTAAAATGTTAAAATTCATAATAAAAAATATTTAAATTTCATTAATTTCTAATAATTCGATCATTGGTTACGAATTCAAAAGGTTGACATGTGGT
>NW_021464690.1:0-1157 GCF_001605985.2 Dendrobium catenatum
TTACTGATAAATTCCCATGCAATCCTAGCTCGAAGAGCCAACCCAGTTTCTGCAAGCATGGAACCCCAATCCCCCCTTCATCCTTGGTCTAGCAATACTATCCCAAGCCAAATAATGAATACTCCTATGTTGAGCATCCAAATCCCAAAGGAAACTCCTGCAAACCTTCTCAATATCATAGAGAACAGATTTTGTTACAGAAGAATGTGTGACAAGATAAACTGATGAAGAAATCAGTTCAGAGTTTATCAAAGTAACTCTACCCGCCATTGAGAGATTCCTCATCCCCCATGTCACTGTTTTGGCACAAGCTTGTTGCACCAAATAAGCATAGTCCTTCTTCACAATTCTTCTCAAAACAAATTTAATTCCCAGGTACTCCATTTCCTCAACTTTTCTACAACCCGTGATCTTAGCCAGCTGAGCCTTAGTTGAAGAAGAAGTCGATTTACTGAATAGAATGGCTGATTTCCCTCTATTGACTCTTTGACCAGTCCATGAACAATAGTTCTCCAAGATTGAGGTAATCTTCTTGACATTTGGAATACTAGCACCTGAAAAAAACAAAACATCATCAGCATAAAGAAGGTGGGAGACCTAAGGTCCCCCCCCCCTTTGACAGGAACCCCCAACTCCTTGAAATTCTGATGAAAGTTGGCCGACAGCAACTCCGAGCAAAGGATTAATAAATATGGAGACAACGAACATCCTTGACGGAATCCACATTCTGCTATAATGTCTTCAGAAAGATGTCCATTAATAAGAATAGAAAACCTTGGCCCTTGGACACAATTCAGAACCCATGAACTGAATCTTGCAGGGAACCCCATACGTTCCAAAACAAGTTCCAACGTCTTCCAACTCATCTTGTCATAAGCCTATTCCATATCTACCTTCAATGCAAGAAATCCTTTAGCTGCTTTAGAGGTCTTGAATTTGTGCTTTAACTCTTGACCCAACAAGCAATGGTTTGAAATAGATCTACCCTGGACAAAGGCAGCCTGCTCCTCAGAAATCAGCCTTGGCAAAATCCCTTTAAACTGGTTTAACAAAACCTTTGCAACAATCTTATAAAAAGTTTGACACAAACTGATTGGTCTAAACTTAGCAGGGTGATCAAGATTTGCAACTTTAGGAATTAACACCACCACAGTCTT
>NW_021464691.1:0-323 GCF_001605985.2 Dendrobium catenatum
TTCAATCGGGAATGGTTCAAGTTTGAGCAGTTATTTTTGGAATCAAATGAAGAAAAGTAGGAGGTGTTTTAAGATTCTGAATTACTTCAGAAACACCTCAGTCTGTCCTAAGTGTTGGGCTCGAATTAGATCGAAAGAGACTTTTAATTTAATGGTCAATTTTATTAGAAATTTGGGATTCAATTCCCGAAGGTTGAGGTCTTATGGCCCGAGCCAGCCTCAGAACCTAAGTGTAAATTGAGCACTAAAAGTTAGTGCCCCGAACCTAGCTAGTGCAATGCGAATTTGGTCTTACCTCGGCCTGGATTGGGGAGCCAGCTAAA
>NW_021464692.1:0-285 GCF_001605985.2 Dendrobium catenatum
CACATAACTTGACTCGAGAAATAAAAAATACATCAATGAATATTACAAAAATCTTTACAGTATAACCTATTCTACCCCATATTGAGCCTTCAATCTTTGTTTAATAGTGCATGGTGTTATTGAAATGTTAGTATATATATTGAATGCAACTATTAGGAGATAAAAGATGTGAACAGTAATATTTATTATCATAAAAAATATAAAGTCGTGAGCTCAAGTTACGAAAGAGTACTTATATCTGAGTATTGCACTAACTCTTATTGGCTCACCTTTTTACCTCATAGA
>NW_021464693.1:0-262 GCF_001605985.2 Dendrobium catenatum
AAAATCAACACATGAGCTCCCAGGAAGGCCAAGTGTTTGCTTCCTAACTAGAAGGAAGTGAAGTCATTGTGGAGAAAGATACAGTGGAACAAATAAATCAAATGAATGTTCAAGTGGAACAGGATTTGTTGGTGAAGAGCAATTGTGTTGGCTCTGAGACATGCCTTGATGCGTCTAATAACATAAGTGGGAAGGGTTGCTTGCGAACTCAGGTATATCCCAAGAGATTATCTACGAGCTCAAGTACTCCCTATCATAATTC
>NW_021464694.1:0-283 GCF_001605985.2 Dendrobium catenatum
CTATGGGTGGCATGTATGTAATATTAAAGTTTTAGATATTAAATATGCAAATAGAATAGTATAAAGTGGTATGTATGTAAATCTCCCATGAATTTAATGGAATATGTTAGATATTTAATGAGCAATTGCATATGATTGTTCATTGATTGAATTTCTAAATATATAGGCTACTTCCTAGCTTTAATATTTGATAACTCATCCATTCTTATTTCTCCTAGATCTAGGACATTCATAATTGCTATGGTGTGATTGTTCATTTTTGTATTTACAAAAAAAAAAAAAA
>NW_021464695.1:0-394 GCF_001605985.2 Dendrobium catenatum
TATACTGTATTTTTAAATTATCGGTCAGGACGATCATATATCGGCCTGGATGAAATTCTCAAATTATGCTTTAATTGATCAAGAAATTAAGGGAGTAATTAAGGATTATTGATACGATCATATCGTCCTGGACGATCGCAGGATCGGTCAGGACGATCCTTTCAAAAACCTTAAGTAACTTTAGGATGATAAATATCGGCCAGCTCGTATTCAGGGCTATGCTCTGGACGATTTTCCTTTGATTTGAACTGATCGGCCGGAACGATCATAAGATCGACCTGGACGATCAAGCCAATTTTTAATCGTCCAGTTTTGCATCCAGGGCGATGCTCTGGCCGATCTTCTGAGTTTTGTACTGATCGGCCAGGCATTTGTACATATCAGCCTGGATGAT
>NW_021464696.1:0-1543 GCF_001605985.2 Dendrobium catenatum
ACCGGCCAAGTAATTACTGCATATGGATGCATCCACATTGATTTTTAACCATACGGGAGGAGGAGGACGCCAAGAGGAAAACAACTTTTGCTGGATACATCCCAGTTTCCCGAATGGATATTGATTGAATGAACTATAACAGCCATAGAAAGAGAGTTTGCTACAATGAAAATATCTATTTCTTCTCTTCTTTCATGAATTAACAAGTTTCTACTCTTCCAAGTGAGAAAAACCACATTGCAATAAATGTTTACAAGGATTGGCTTTCTATCAGACATCAAATGCAATGCATTTAAGCACTCTTCAAAGCTATTAAATTGAGGAACTTGATATCCCCATTTAATAAGCCAAGAAATAGAATTCTTCAATTTTCCACAACCTGCAGCAATATGATCATTATTTTCCTCCACATTGCAACCCCTCGGGCATCCTGTAACCAGGGAAATCTTTCTATGAAAAAGGAATGAGTTACTAGGAATTGCTGCATTAAGAACCCTCCACCAAAATAGTTCAACCTTTGGTCTTAATTTGATAATTTTCATCCATTTCTTTAATTTACAATCATCTTCAAACTGCTGGATTAACTCCTGCGAGAGAGCAGCAATAGACCGTCCCTTATGTTTCCATTTAATTTCAATGTGATCTGCTCCTTGATCCGGAAAGATAGGAACTTCTGTAATGATTCTAACGAGGTCTTCATTAAAAAACATCATGAGACGATCCAATATCCAATTTCCTTTGGAAATAAAGAAGTTTAGGTTGTGATTTTCAATCTCCTTATTACTAACAAACATTGGCCATTTAGAGATACTTTTATCCAGCAACCATGTATCATTCAACCAGTCAATAGAGTTTCCATTAAAGATTTTCCATCTTACTATATTAGTATGATACTTAGCTCCATTGCATAAGATTTTCCATGTAGAGAGCTCCTAACCTTCCTTTGCTTCTTCTATAAATCCCCTCCATATCTATCTCAAAGAATACAACTGAGCAAGGAGTCTTGTTTAGTATAGAATTCCAAAGCAAATTTGGCCCTTAGATGACCAACTTTAGTAGTAGCCGAAAAAAGCCCTCTACCTCCTTTTTGTTTAGGTTGGCAAAGCTTCTGCCAAGATACATAATGAATCCCTCCTATGCCATTTTCTTACTCCACAAAAAAGTTCTACACATTCTATCAAAATCTTTTAAGATTCCCAAAGGCACCAAAGAAAGAGTAGAAAGGAAAATAGGAAGAGATAATAAGGCAGATTTGATCAACACCATTTTGCCTTCCAACGAGATAAATTTCTTACCCCAAATGTTCAATCTAATCAAAGCAACTTCCATCAGATTATTAAAATTTGATTTCACCAATCTTCTAAGGTTGATTTTCTTTGATCATAGTTAGTTTGGAGGAAGAATGATCATCCATTAAAACATTTACACTAAAAAGGGAGCTGTAGCTTGATAGTGGATATCGCCTATCCAAGACAGTGGAATGCCTCTATTACAAGAAAAAAATGGGAAAGAGGAATAACAAGGGCAAGATCTACTTCTTCTA
>NW_021464697.1:0-1472 GCF_001605985.2 Dendrobium catenatum
TTGCAAGTCTTGCCACTTCAGTTCTCATTTTCTCAAGGTTCCCAATGCTAAGTACTGAATTTTGGGTACAACGAAACTATGTAGCAATTTTTTGCTTTCATCCTTTTACAATCTTATTGATTTAATATAAGGATTTATTAAGATCATTGACTCAACTTTCAAGTTTTATATGATCCTCCTAATTTAAGCTACTCACATATATTCCTAAAACATAATTATTCTTTTTTAATTTAGTTGTTAATAAGTTAATGTATAGTTTCTAAATTCAAAATCAAGTCACTAGTTTAAATGATCTAGGATTGTTAATTATTAAGTTTTTAAATTAGGAATTGTTATACAATTTTCATTCAAATTATAATCTAGAGTTTTATTATCATCCTAATTTTACATAATTTTTAATATCATTTTTATTTTGGCTAAGTAATCAAAGTGCAAATATTTGTAGACGATATTGTATAATAATTTAAGGATAAGAAAATTAATCAAATGTAAACAACAAAACATACATTCAACTAACATAAATAAATTTTGGTATGAAATTCATCATACTTTTTAATGATTAATAAAAGGCATAAGGCATGTGCTAAGAAAATAACTAAGGAAGATAACTAGCGCCTAAAGCACTTTACTACGATCACCTCCAATTTGGATCTCATAGCCATCCTAACACAATACAAGAATAAAATTTGTACATCAATATAGAAATCCCCGAAAGAAAAGAAATAAACAAGAAATAAAAACAAATAGATCTACAAATAATAGTAGCTACAAGCATCACACACACTCTTTGTCAATAATTTCCTTGAACATCAAAAGAAAATAATAGTTCCTCATAACTATTAGAGTATGGATCTTCTTCCTCTTCATCATCACATCATTTTTAGCTGGTGGGTGCCAAATAAAAGGATGATAATTGGTGTTGGAGAGAATTACAGTTGATTAAGGTGCTCAACAAATGAACTACTCTTGAATCTACCAACCAATACATTATTGAATTCAAAAGTATATTGAAAACTCTTCTCCTGATTATTGTAAATATGACCTTATGATTTTGATGATAACAAATATTATTGAGTTTTCTACCATATCTTCTCCTATTATTATTATTATTATTATTATTTGAGATTTATTCTTATGCAGTAATATTTCAGGTTTGCCATACACCATGCAAAGTGATCAACTCAAAAATGGGTAGAATATTTATAAGTTTCTTTAAGAGTCTATATGTTTTTACTTTTATTTAATTCTATATTTCTTGATTTAAAGGCTTCTATTTGGTTGATGTTAAGCTTGATGATTGTACAAAGACATTGGGGAGTAAAAAAATTGAGAAAATTAGAAGTGTAAATTTACTGAACTAATCATACTATACGATCAACAATTTGAAAAATCATTATAATGACTAATTAACATAATTAATATTTTTTTACTAATCATACTGTATGATCAATATCATACATACATGATTTGAA
>NW_021464698.1:0-327 GCF_001605985.2 Dendrobium catenatum
AGACCTGCCAGTTCAACAGGAAGACCGAGGACTATTCCTCTTCGCTCTGAGGGATTTGCTGGTAGAGGAGGTGGATCTAGTTCTAGACCACGGAGACCACCTACTGGTAGGCAGGGAGAGCCTAGTAGTTCTGTTGCTTCAGCTCCTGCTCCAGTTCAGCCACGAGTTTATAGCCCGAGTCAGCAGGAGGCTCGTGATGCTCCGGATGTTGTGACAGGTACGATTTACATTTCTGATCAACCCTATCGTGTTTTGTTTGACTCTGAAGCTAGTCGTTCTTTTCTGTCCGAGCGATGTTTTGAGACTTTACATTTAGATTCGATGGTT
>NW_021464699.1:0-666 GCF_001605985.2 Dendrobium catenatum
ATGCCATGCTAGTATGAAAACTCTTATAAACATCACTTAGAAAAACCTAGTTAGAGGCGTACCTAAGTTAGATTTCACAAAGGACCATTTATGTGATGCTTGCCAACTAGAAAAACAAGTCAAATCATCGTTTCAATAAATCAAAGATGTGATCACCTCTAGGCCATTATAAATCCTACACATGGACCTATTTGGACCCGTTAGTACAACCAGCCTAGGTGGAAAAAATTATGGATTTGTGATTGTAGATGACTTCACTAGGTTCCCTTGGGTAAGATTCCTAGCACATAAGAATGAGTCTTTTGAGGAATTTAAGATATTCTCCACATAAATTCAATAAAAATTAGGTTGTGAAATCTCAACATCATGGTGGAGAGTTTCAAAATGATAAATTTGAATCATTCTGTCAAGAGATAGGAATAGAACTCAATTTTTCAGCCCCTAGAACACCTCAACAAAATGGTATACCAGAAAGGAAGAATAGAATCTTGGTAGAAGCTGTTAGGGCAATGTTAGCAGAGTACACTCTTCTTAAATACTTTTAGGAAGAAGCAGTCAACACAGCGTACTATGTTTTGAATAGGGTGAACATTAGATCAAACCTGAACAAAACTCCTTATGAACTCCTTATGGGTAGGACACCAAAGCTTTCACACATACATATTT
>NW_021464700.1:0-470 GCF_001605985.2 Dendrobium catenatum
AAGGCAAATCAGGACACGTCATGTCACTTTTTTTATTATGTACCGGATGACGTGACACATTTTGATTCGTCTCGAGATGATCCGGTGAACTCAGAGAATAATTTCTCCAATACAAGAAAAGCAACTCCATGAACAAATTATAGAATACACAACACGCACTCACCTTCAACAAACCTGGAAAGAGAACAGGATGAAACTGTACCGCTATACATTACATAAACCACGCCGCGAAAAAAAAAAGTTTAATCAGATCCGCCACAGCATACCGAACAGCACTCGCTGCATGCGAGGCATGAAAGAGCTGCGCATAACTGCGTGAGAACCACCACGCACTGATCGTTCATCTTAGAGCAAGTTTTGATGCAGCACATACAGCAGCGGCAATCAAATATTCCGCTGCAACAGCCGACAGCTTTCTCAATAGCTTCTTCGAAGGGCTGTGCATGCTTTGGTTTGCTATAACCTGGAGG
>NW_021464701.1:0-466 GCF_001605985.2 Dendrobium catenatum
GTCTAAACTTATGATTTTGAAACAAAGCTCTGATACTACTTATTGAAACTCGTTCAATGAGAATTAGGATGTTAAGCCTAATTAAATGTCTCAAGGCTAACCAAGTGGGGGGGGTGAATTGACACTTAAAAAATTTTAACCCTCTTTTAAAATTATTGGAAACTAAAACTTTAGTTAATGAGTTTTTTTTAGAAAAAGTTTTTCAACCACAAAGTTTTTTTAATCACAAAAAGTAAATAAGCAACGGAAAATAAATGACACCAGATTTATAGTGGTTTAATCAAAACCAGACCTACATCCACTCCTCAGAGGCACCCTCTGAGTATTGCACTAAATACCAAATAGTGACTCTCCTTTAGCACCCATAACAAGGCAGAGAAGCCTTTACAAACTCTTTTCACCACTACCCGGTGCGGCAGAGAACCATCATCCTTTCACACTCCCCCGATGTCGGCAGAGAACCGTT
>NW_021464702.1:0-230 GCF_001605985.2 Dendrobium catenatum
CTATATTCTCATTGATTCATTGTTTTCTATTGGACCAATGAAGCAACTACATTCTGAAGCATTTGTAGCTCTCATATGCTCAAGTTCCTTGTACGAATAAAAGAGAGTATTAACATCTACCCCAAGTTTTGGCTTATTAATTATTTGAAAAACATTCTTTATTTCACTTTTTGTTGGCATGGAAACTTTACAGATATCTTTCATGTTTTCAGCTTAATGCTCACCGGCCA
>NW_021464703.1:0-470 GCF_001605985.2 Dendrobium catenatum
CTCAAGGTATTACACTAAAATCAGTATCTCTCCTTTTGCCCCCACAATAATAAAAACTACTTTCCACCAACCCCAGTGAGGTAGAGAACCCAACTTTTTTTGCATCCTCCAGAAGTTGGTAGAGAACCCAACTCATTTTGCTTTCTCCTGAAGGAGGTAGAGAACCTCGATCAGTTTTTGAAGTAGACCTCTCTCGCACCTCCAAGGAATTAGGGATGATGATTGGAGAAAATGACTCAGACCCTTACTTAGAGAAACCTTTGTGAAACTCCTCATAAACTCCCCCCTCACAAGATCCTCTCTCTCTCTCTCCCTTATTCTCCCTCTCCTCTTAGCTCTCTAAGGTCAGGACAACAATAAAAGATCTCATCTTGAGAAAATAAGATATCTTAAATAGAAGGGTTTCAAATTTTCCCTAAATTATAACTATTTTTCAAAGTTTGTCCAAGACGATCAACTGATCATCTTAT
>NW_021464704.1:0-246 GCF_001605985.2 Dendrobium catenatum
TTTATTGTTTATATTTGGGAGTCAGCAAGGACGCAAACAGTTTAATGCTCATTAAAGAAGGAAGAAAATAGTGGACGGTTTATTATGTGAGCAAAACACTTGAGATGCGGAATTAAAATACCCTATCAAGAAGACGCTTGCACGGTCGTTAGCATGCTTGGCATAACGATGGTGACCCTACTTTCAGGCCCATCCAATCAAGGTAGTAATAGACTACCAACTCAAAGCCAATACTAGGAAGCCATA
>NW_021464705.1:0-245 GCF_001605985.2 Dendrobium catenatum
AATTTTTTAGAAAAGATATTTAAAATTGTGGTTGGAAATGTATTTTAAGGGTCTTTTTTGAACAGCTGCAACGCTTTATAAAGTTGTATGCAATGTTACTTTGATAAAAGCAACTTACCTTCTTTGCTAAGAATGCTCACTTTGAACCGAGGTAACTGGCAACTAAAGGATTTGACCCAACTCGGTAAAGCAACCCAAGAATAATCATCTCTAAGGGGAATTCTAAGGATTCATATAAGATATTT
>NW_021464706.1:0-1277 GCF_001605985.2 Dendrobium catenatum
TATTTGCAGTGGTTTAAGAACCAATGTAAATTCACTATATATATATATATAATAGGCATAAAATTCTTAGAATTGCTAAATTTTTTACAATTAAATTTACTTGAGTATGAGTGTATGAAAGGCATAAAATCTACAAGCTTTATGCGCGCGCGTTATTATTATTTTCTTTTTTTTTCTTGCGAAAAATATAGCGTATTAATGATAGAAATAAAACTATAGTTTACAAACATCATACTATTAAAACTAATTAAGATTGAAGATTCTCAAACTATCATATACTGAAATGCAGCATCAAAACGAGATGTAACTAGTAATTCAAGAAAACTAACTCTTGTCATTTCCTGCAAAATACACGGCCTACGTTAATAATTATAAATAGACCCATTATTCTTCACCAAATGAGGGGGTGAAAAAGAAGAGAAAGAAGGAAGAGAAAATTGATCTCTCTCTTGCCACCAAGCTCCTCCTCGACCGCCATACAGCTCATCAGACTTCCGCCAGTCCACCGATCACGATTGTCTCCAGACTCTCGCATGACCACCGACAGTCACAGGACTCTTGCCTGGACACCAACGCCACATGTCGACTACAGTCTTTCTGACCTTCGTCGTTGCCCGACTAGAGTCCTTCCGACCATCATCACCCAACAACAATTGATCCTAAAAGAAGGACGAAGTCATCATAGCAACAATATAAATATCCAATGTTGATTACTCGTGGTAAATAAAAATAACATAGAGTTTAAGTCTTATTTATGTCTTCATCATAACGCATTAAGTACTTTCATGTTCAATTAATTCCCCTTGCTCTATCTTGCGCATATTAATGGAGGTCAGTCACCTAACATCATTCATTTATGCCTATCAGAATTGGTCCTAAAGAAGATCAGAGTTATCATATCATCAAAAAAGGAATTCGATGGTAATTACTATGATAGTATGCCATATTTATGTCTACAATCAATATGTATTTAGGGCTAACATAACTCTAAGGTTTCATTTGGGACGGTTTTTTTTCAGCTTCTTAAAGAACCTTTCTACTACAAAAGTTAATTTTAGGTGAATATTATTGTTGTTAAAAATTTCTTAATCCATTCTTTTTAATTTTTCAACAGATATATCTAAAAAAAATTATTTTTATATTGTTCAGTTTAACTATTTGCCTTTTTTATTTTAATACTTTGATTCATCAAATATAATTGGCCTAAAAATAATAAATCAATTATACCCTAAACGTTGAAATTTCAAATTTCACCTAACATAAATAAATAAATATAT
>NW_021464707.1:0-308 GCF_001605985.2 Dendrobium catenatum
CTGGATATATGTATGGATGGATAGATGAGGAAACCGAAAGAAAAAAAAAAGAGGCAATAGAACTATCAGATGAATCCTTTCGCTACACGGATCTTGGGTTGTTATAGAGAGGTTATCAGGCAAAACCCACACACCATTTGAAATATAATTTGAAAGAGCAATGTCAGGAATATAAGCAATGGAAGTAGAATCAAGAAGGTAACTAAGATTGTTGCCATACAACCAGTGATCCAATTTCAAGGAGATTGGAGCCTTATTTGAAATCCTGAATTTAAAAGAATGTTTAGCTGAGTTAGCCGTGTAGCAGA
>NW_021464708.1:0-215 GCF_001605985.2 Dendrobium catenatum
GTTGAATAGTTAGTAAACTCTGGACGACTCGTGCAATCTCTACACCTGCGAAGCAACGATTGAACTCCATTTCTGTTTCGATGTAAATTTTGGATAATAAACTCTGTATTCGCCGTATTACGAGCTGGGCGTGCTTACCTTCGCCGGCCTGCGAATTCCCTGCTTCTTTTACTCCGGTAGCTTCGGATAGGGTTGGAGGCCTGGAGGAGGGAGGG
>NW_021464709.1:0-924 GCF_001605985.2 Dendrobium catenatum
CCTTTGATCAAAATGAGTTTCCAAATTTTCAAATCTTCGAATCAAATCCTCATAATTTGGTCCAGCAGTATGTGAAGGTCCAACTTCTTCTTCTGTTTCACTTAGAATTACATGAGTTCTACTGGGCTCGTCCTTATTGAAGATAGACCTAAAGGATGCGTCGTTGTAGTAGAGAGGTTCTTCAAAGTCTTGTTCAGGATGAATTAACTTATACTTCTTTTCCAAAATATAAGCAATCAGATATCCTAAGGCTATGTTCTTCTTCCTTTTATGATCAACATGACCAATTTCAGAGAAACCATAAATGTAGTCAAATAGGAGTTGGGCCTCATCTATAGGTTGTCTAGTCATAATCAGTAGGTAACAGTAGAAAGAAGAGGAGAGATGTTGATTCTATCACCAGCTTTAGGGATAATGGAAGTTCTTAGAACGTGCTGGATGATATGGGCTTCACGTAATAAAGTTGAAACTTTAGGTTGATGATCCTTAACTCTTATTCCTCTAATCACCCTATTAACTTCAGTCCAGTCAAAATTTATGGTGGTTAAGGTATGTTCTTTTAAGCCTTCAGTCCTTAGGTTTAGGAAGATACCAAAATCATCCTTAGTGATTTCAACTTTCTTTTTGAAAACAAAAGAAGTGATGACAGAATGGTCGGAGTTGAATGACATGTTTGCCAAGAAGTAGTGAAACGTTTCTTTATTGTAGAAATGGACTAGAGTGAGGATCAAACCAAATTGAGTGGAGGTAAATAAGTGCATTACCTTAAAGGTCAATTGGTCCTGTAGGAGAACTCTAGATGGCATGATTTTTGCAGAGACAAACCTAGGAAATGACTCTTCATTGGCTCTAGAAACGAAGTTTTTGGATGTGTTTCTTGGAGGGTTCTTAGCCAAAGTCTTTTGGCACTTGCTAGAACTTGCC
>NW_021464710.1:0-405 GCF_001605985.2 Dendrobium catenatum
CAAAGTCACAATCCCCTCACTATGTCTATTACTACTATGCCAAGAAGAATAGAGAAAAGAAAAAAAAAAAAGAAAGAACAAAATGAAATATAAAAAAAAAATCTTGGATCTCAACAATATTGCGTTTTCATCGCATATTCTTTGGTTTTCTCATTCGCTCACAAAGGCAAAAATTTAAGGGTAACTTTTCTTGCTGAAATCAAGAAGTTTTCTTGTGCATTATTCTAACATGACGGAAAAAATGCATGGAATTAGTACCCTTATGTGTTGTTCCAACACGATGGGTGCGCCTTCATACATGCATTGAAAGCCTATTCATGCTTTTTCAAGCATGGGTGAGACATTGAGATATTGCCAAAATATGGAGGCATTGAATGGATCTATAGGATGCAGAATCTAAAAGAA
>NW_021464711.1:0-331 GCF_001605985.2 Dendrobium catenatum
TCAAAACATAAGTCATAAAAATAGATTTGCAATAATATCCCCCTTTTTGATGATGGCAAAATACTACGAAGATAGTTAGCAGTAAAATTTTGGGATCGATAAGTGTAAAAACATCACAAAAACTTCTCCCCCTTTTGACATATCAAAAAGGAGGAGGAAAAAGAAAAAAGAAAAAAATAGCAAACTAATTTTTTTTTTTAAACAAGGCATGAAAAAGATGTAGTATTCCATGTGATTGATTTAAAAACTTGTGGGTTAATGAGTTAACAATCTCAACAATCCATAAAATAGTATAATATCCGGTCATGGTTACCCTTAGCTCAGACGTTTT
>NW_021464712.1:0-245 GCF_001605985.2 Dendrobium catenatum
AACAATCTCGTCAGACGAAAATGGCCCGGCGTCGCCCGAAAATCAACTTTTCCAAGTTTTCTCTCGACCTTCTCTCTCCTCGGCTGAATTTAAATATTTATTTGATTTTCTCTCTCTTCAAAATGAGCTAATTTTCGTTAAATAATACTCTGATAAGGCCCGGCCGATCGCACGATCGTCCTGGACGATCTGACCAAATTCCACATCATCTTGGGACGATTTCGCAGGACGATAATTAATTTCCA
>NW_021464713.1:0-542 GCF_001605985.2 Dendrobium catenatum
ATTTCTATGTCGAACACTTCTCAATGCTTTGCATTCAAATTCAAAGCTTTTAGAGGCTCCTCTTTGTTGGAGATTGAGAACCTTTATAGCGATACTTTTTTGCCAATTGTGATCCAAATTTCCAATGTAGACAGAACCAAAACTTCCTCTTCCAATTAAATTATGTGATGAGAACCCATTAGTCGCTCGTCGGAGCTCAGCATAAGAAACTTGTACATGATTCTGATCTTTCTCAACTCTCTATCGAAGGAAGCTTTTTTGACTTTCTTCTTCTCCACCATGTTGAAATGATAAATAATAGAATGATACAAGTTATTGGGATGACTGTTGCTAGTAGCACAGTTAAAGTGTGATTCTTCCTCGAGGCTTTATTATTCTGAAGGCATGGTGGTAGCTTTAAATCAACAATACCTCCACAAAGTTTGTCATTTCCATACACTGAAAATGCACTTCTATTCAAAAAAATACCATTTTGTGGAACTTCTCCTTCAAGTTTATTGTAAGATAGGTCCAAATATTTAAGGGATTCTGAGAATTTGGGT
>NW_021464714.1:0-205 GCF_001605985.2 Dendrobium catenatum
TATGAATAACTCAAATTTTTTATTAATATGATCATTATTGTAAATATTTTTACTAACAGAATTATATATGATCATTTTTAATACTTTTTTTTTATTTATTGCAACTGCAATTCTACTAGTTAATTTAAATTTCAGTAGCTTGATCTTTTTTTCAATTGTAGGAAATTTTGAATTTTTAAACTTTTAGTGATTCAATTTCAAGAAG
>NW_021464715.1:0-1291 GCF_001605985.2 Dendrobium catenatum
TCCATTCATAATATAAGTGTCCAATTGATTTTCAAGAATCGTCTGATCAATCAGAGTAAAATCAATTGAATAAAATTATGTCATTCTAATCAACTTGTCTTTATTGAATGCATAAAAGATATTATTAGGATTCAAACATGTAATAGTCAAAAGTAACTCAATATTCGCTTCTGTAAAATAATTGTTCAGTTCTTGAAGTTGCATATTAATTATTGTGTAGAAAATTTCAACCCGAAATGATATAAATATGTTCTGTCTTAAGCTCCAAGATGAGGGCGTTTACGTGTAACCCATTTATCATTCATAAGTGGAACATTTATTTTTTGCTGCTCACAAAACGAAGTTACTTTGATGATGAAGTCAAACCACTTATTATTTCTTATATCTTGTACTCTCATTTTAGATATATGAATCAAAGACATGATATTTACATTATCTTTCTCTTTTCAAAGTTTATGATCGTTCAACAATGATACAAAGTGTATCTTTTTTCATCAAAAGTAGGAAAAAAAATTCAAATGTCTGTAATGATTCCAATAATGCATGTCTCACATCTTTGTTCGGAGTTTACACTATTTCGAAACAATTTATAGAATATCAATTATTGAAGAAAACATTGTCATCAACCTTATAATTGATTTATAATGCGAACTCCATCATGTATCGCCTGCATGCATACAGGTTATTTCTTGATTCAACCATTT
This sequence comes from Dendrobium catenatum, assembly GCF_001605985.2. NCBI lineage: Eukaryota > Viridiplantae > Streptophyta > Magnoliopsida > Asparagales > Orchidaceae > Dendrobium > Dendrobium catenatum. The sequence goes on from NW_021464715.1 coordinate 705, forward strand.
CCTCTCTTGTTATTAGTCCTCCATTATGTAATTTCACTGCAGGAAAAATGTCAATTTCCGGCGGCCGTTTTCGTCGGAAAATGACCAAAAAATCCGTCGGAAAAATGCATTTCCGGCGGAAATTTTTGCGCCGGTTATACGCGCGTCGAAAAAGGACTTCCGGAGCAAAATAAGTCGCTGGAAACATTTTCGGGTTTTTCAGACGGATTTTGCGCCGGAAAATATTTCTGGCAAGGATTTTTTATGCGCAGGAATGTCAAAAAAAAATTTTAAAAAAAATTTCACATTTGCCCAGCCGCCGGCGTGGACCTCAGCTAAACCAGGCCTTGCCCGCCCGTTTCACGAAAGGCCCAGCCACACCACAAGCCCAAACACGCCCGCCAGCGTGGCTCCTAGCCCCCGCCCACGCCGAATTCTTCGGCGAGGTTCGAACCCCGAACACCCCGCGCGCCTCCTCTCTCCACGGGACCAAGCTTACCATCTTTCCTATAAATCAAAATCTATATTTAACCTATTACTTAATCATATTAAAAGTAATAATTATTTTAAAAGTAAAATGTTTTTAAAAGATAAATAATTTTAAAATT
>NW_021464716.1:0-202 GCF_001605985.2 Dendrobium catenatum
TCAGTTTACTAGCATTGGTCTCCCTACTTCTTCCTTGTGCCTTCACATTCCTTCTGCGACGAGGAGGAACTTGGATCCACGGTCCCAGATGGTCCTCAACTTCCTGCGAGCTAGCCTCCCTTGCAGTAGTATCCCCCCTTTGTTCAGGCTGTGGTTCCACACCTTTGTCTCTATCAATATTGCCATTAGCCTGAGAAAGGCT
>NW_021464717.1:0-288 GCF_001605985.2 Dendrobium catenatum
CCATTTTCCAAAATACCACCAACAAAAAAATGGCACACCCGGTGGGACTAAATTTCTCTCTCCATCTTTAATAACGGCATAAATGTTATTGCATCGGTAGTTTTGACTACCCTTCTTCCGTTGGTACCTCTACCCATTTCTTCCTTGGGTGAGTGTTGCCAACTTCAAAAAGACTTGTCAAATAGAGAGGTGAGCGAGGAAACCTTTATCCAAGTCAGGCTTTGACATTTTGCCTCCAAGTTAATTGGTAGAGCAAAAGGGTCAAGTCAAATTCTTTAAGATCTTCAT
>NW_021464718.1:0-831 GCF_001605985.2 Dendrobium catenatum
ACGGCTCCCAACCAACCCGCCGGCCCACCCCTCCTCTCTTCCCCTCCCAAATTCAAATTTCCCTCTTTGAATTCCTTCCATAAATAGCTCACTTTAAATTTGGGAAGCCTAATTTCAAATTTCAAATTATCTTGAATTTTGAAAATTCTTTCCTAATTTAAGAAAGTTATTGTTGAAAAATTTCCAAAATATTGCCCTTTTGAATTTTAAATTAAATAAGGATGAGATTTTTCATTCTTAATTTAATTTCCCAAATCTAAGTAAGCATTAAAAGCTTCCAATTTTCTTTCCCCTAGCCTATAAGCCGCCGCCCCCATTAAATTCCTTGGAATTATTTCCAAAACTCAAGTGACTCCTTTGGAAATAATTCAAATCCTCTTTATTTCCTTTGGCCGAAATTTCCAATACCCATAAACCTCTTTATTTCTTTCCAAAATCAAGTCTCACGTTTTGGAAAGAAATTCCCTACTCCCTCTTCATTGCCGCCGGCTTAGTCTCCCATACCCGACCCCCTCTCTTTCTCCAATCTCCTCTCTCCTTCATTAACTCTCCACCTTTACAAAAACTGAAACTTATTTCATATTTTTCCTTGGCTCTCTTCCCTCTCAACTTGCAAGAGAAACTTGTTTCTCTTCGTCAATACTTCATAACACTATCAAGACGGGAGGAGATTAGTTAACTAGCTCCTATGAATGACGGATCCAGAAACTTAATACGGCTTAACCTTCGACGAGGATGGCTTCACTGATATTCTTCAGTCAACCTTCTTCGACGTTAATACGAGGGTCGACCACTATAACACCCCAGGCATCCATAGTGAAAGGATTCGTC
>NW_021464719.1:0-562 GCF_001605985.2 Dendrobium catenatum
TTATTTGATTACTCAATTAATGATTTGAAGCTTCCAAATATGCTTTAGTCACTAGGTTCGAGCCCCTTTGGACTCGGATTGTGCAGATTTTGGTGTCCTTAGATTCGTCACGGTTGCCGAGTCTGAAATTTGGATAGTCCCAAATTTAATTTTGAAAGTTTTTATCTCAAATATGTCACAAAATTAGTGCCAGTCTAAGATGATTTTTGTTGACATATCATATACGATCATATGTTTAGATCAATAATATAATTGATAGTTATAGTTAAAGTAATATAGTTTATAGATTGTTATTAGGATTATTATATAATGAGTCTTAATATTTATTTTTTGTTATAAATAAGCCTCTTTAAACCATCAAGAAATATGTGAGACTTCTTTGGGGGTTAGGCTCTTCTAGTCCTCATCATCGTACTAATTGTTGTGGGATTCTTATCTCAAATATATTAGCCAAATGGCTAAAGCCCTCTGACTCTTATTTCAAATGTCTCAAATATATTATAATTTACATATAATGTAAGATTTATTAAGTTACAATTGTCAAATATATTTTATTGAAATC
>NW_021464720.1:0-255 GCF_001605985.2 Dendrobium catenatum
TAGTGAATGGTCATGCAAATTGTTTGGTTTGAATAACCCATAAAGAGTATGAATGATTGTGACAATTCATACACAAGCATATGCTAAGGATTTGTGGGCTTTAATGTAATTTGTTTGAAGTAGTTTCATTCAAATGAACTTCATACAAGCCGTACAACTCAAATGAAGGTGATGAATGTCACAACACTCCTATAATCAACCATATTCAACCTTACAATCAATATAATAGAAGAAGATTTCGTACAAGTCATGGAG
>NW_021464721.1:0-267 GCF_001605985.2 Dendrobium catenatum
GAAATGAGGCCTCGAAAATGCCCAGATGACGTCCGATTGACAAACGGACTGCGCCATGGCATCCGGAACGTCGTCGACATTCAGAAAATATATTTTATTTGATAAATTTGGATCATCTGAGATGGTGGTGAATTTTTAGGTGATGCAACTATGATATAAAGGCCTGCGCTATGACGGAAAGGAGCCCTCGAAAAATGCTCAGACGATATCTGATTGACAAACGGACAGTGCCATGGCGTCCGGAACGTCGTCGACATTCAGAAAATA
>NW_021464722.1:0-419 GCF_001605985.2 Dendrobium catenatum
ATTGGAGAAGCAAGAGGTCGGACGGGAGGAGGTCGGGAGCTTACGGAGGGAGAAGCAGAGAGCGGAGAATGGAATCGTGAGTGGAACCGAGCGTGGAGGAGCAGTGACTGAAGGCAAAGCTCTGCTGCATTTTATAGACGCGATCCGAGCAACGACCGAGGCGAGATCGCGAGATTTCTGCAGGAATTGCGGGAAATTGACCGAAGCGGCGCCGTTTGCACCGGGATTTCGGCACGACTTCGTGGATCCGACGGTCTACAGGTTAGCTGAATTTTTTTTGTTCTTTTTGTTTCTTTATATAAAGGTCAACAAATGCCCCCAACAAATGTTATTCGCGACGTGCAGTGACTCACGTTTGTTGTATGCTTATTGACTCTGTGGATCTCTAGATATTTGTTCTAGATGTCACACTACGGTTT
>NW_021464723.1:0-317 GCF_001605985.2 Dendrobium catenatum
TTTTGTTCTTTGGAGAGAACGTAGTGAGATTTCTATGGGAGGAATCGGAATTTTCACCAGCCGCAGGATGGGTCCGGGCTCGTGATTTGAAGTCTCTTGGAGAAGGGAAAAGCATCACCCGTCAGTGGTCGGAAGAGTCCGAGGCTCGCGGTTCTTATTTTCTATCTTTGTTTTTTCTTTGGTTCATTTTTGTTGCGTCATCCTCTACCTCCGTCCACCATCGTCGTCCCCATTTCCACCAAAAGCTGGCGACCACCCCACCCGAAGATCCACCACAAACCACCGGCCATGGCTCCCTAGCCGCCGGCCTCATCCTT
>NW_021464724.1:0-229 GCF_001605985.2 Dendrobium catenatum
GAGCTTTATAAATGGTATCCAACTCTTTATTTTTGTAATGTTAGTGGCATAACTATTTCTCATCTAAATTTTTTGGATAACTTTATAATTTTTTTGAATGCTTCCATTAATACTGTTAATATGTTAGTACAATTTTTATCTCAGTTCCAAAATATGAGTGTGTTGTCCATTAACAAGGATAAGAGTACTTTTATTTATGGTAAGTACTTTCTTTATTTTATTAATTGGG
>NW_021464725.1:0-235 GCF_001605985.2 Dendrobium catenatum
CTGCTTTAATTATTTTTGTGTTTTCCATCATAAAAAATGGGGAGATTATTGCGAATCTGATTTCAGGAAATAGAATTTTGATGATGGCAAACACTTCTATTTCTCTACAACTTCCTTTCCTACTAACATTTCAGGTCCACAAAATCAAACGACAATTTGAACTAGCTCAAGATTGGGAAGACTAATTCTGAGTCAGTTTGTAATGTTTTCCTTTTCTTGAGTCAATTGTAAATGA
>NW_021464726.1:0-274 GCF_001605985.2 Dendrobium catenatum
TTTAGTTTCTTGTTGTTTCTTAAAATAAATTTTTAGCATAAAAATTTAATTATTGTAAAAAAAAACTACTTTTAGAAGCAACAAAAATGCTGCTTCAAAAAACAGTAAAAAAGTTATACCAAATGAAGCCTTAGCCTTAGATTTTGTTTGGAATAGCTTTCTTATTCTTTCTTAAAGCAATTTTTAGTATAAAAATTAAAATTCTAATATTTAATGTTTGGGTTCTGTTTTGATTTTCTTAGAGTTCTACTATTTATTATATTTATTAATGATC
>NW_021464727.1:0-455 GCF_001605985.2 Dendrobium catenatum
ATACTGAAATCCTTATTTCATTTTTAAATAAAAATATATGTGTTATTTTGAGCTGAATTTTGGCAGAGAAGTTATAGGGTCTAAGGTTGATGCTACATAATTTTCTTAAGCCATTTTGATGCAATATCACTTAGTTTATGAATTTACAAAAAAACCTAGATCAAAATTTGATTTAGATCTTTGGAATTTCATAAACAATTCAATTTAAATCCAAATCATAGCATGTTAGGGTTCTATGGGACTAGTGCAAAGGCATCCTTTCACTGAAATTGAGTTTAGATAATGATCATGTATAATTTAATTAAAATATATTTCCAATGCCATATTAACCTAAGTTACTAATTGACAACCTATACATGTCATCTAATCATTTCAACCTAATTTGATACATCTATACTTTTATAATAAATTATTTAGATTCATAGATTGTCATATGATCTATAACCAAATGATTT
>NW_021464728.1:0-290 GCF_001605985.2 Dendrobium catenatum
AATATATCACTCAAATGCACCATAACTTAGATGTATAAATATGCATGCAATATATGCTATTTGGTGAATAAGCACAAGACACAATAATAATGGCTCTACTTAACTAGATCGACAAGCATATGATATAAATATACATGTGCAATCATACATAAAAGTTAAGCTAAATTTGTAAATATATAAATATACACGTGCCACCAATAATCGTCTTAATCATGCACAAATCTTGATGCAAATCTAAATTTGGAGCATCCAAATTAAATTCGAGACTATCCAAACTTCGCTTCCAGCAA
>NW_021464729.1:0-646 GCF_001605985.2 Dendrobium catenatum
TATATTATAATAAATGTAAAAATAATAAATTTATTTAGAAATTATATATAACATTAATCTTAAAATAAATTCAACGAATCTAAAATTTATTATAATACAATTCCATATCAAAATATCTTTAGATATTTTTATTTTAGCTGGTATTTTATAACAGATCATTTCCTATATTTTGATCACAGTGCAAGCTTTACTACTTAGAGAATCGGGTTATATTGTTGATAAATCTGATTTGATTTCTAAGTTAAGAAAATTTTAGCTTGAAAATAAAAGAAATTTCTTGTGGCAAAACTGATGGAAACCATACCTTTTTATCTTATCAACAACAATGCAACATTCAAATCTCTAAGCGCTTAAAGCCTCATACCAATTCCATCCTTAAACAAACATCTTAATTTAGAATACATTTAATCTGTCTAATAATAATGCAAACCCTAATAATTCTAGTTTAATTATTAGCTAAATAATATGTTAAAAACCTTCATTATAGCTTCATGGTCACACAGTGAACTTGCAAAATAAATCATCAATCTCTCTATCAGCAGAGAGAAATATATATAGAACAACTAAATTTACACACACTTAGTTTTTTATAACACTTAAGCTTTGTTTGGGATGGCTTTCTTATTACTTCTTAAAGAATTTTTTT
>NW_021464730.1:0-217 GCF_001605985.2 Dendrobium catenatum
TAACACAACATATTCAATGTTGTAATGTTAATATGTGGAGGGATCTCTATTGGTTGTCACAACATTATACAAAGATGAGAATTTTTTTTGAAAATTATAAATTGACTCGACTGTAAGATATATGTATTGATATTATAAAGTTAGGCGAGATACCACTTTGGATTGGTGAGAGTGTGCAAGCTGACTAACTAGAGCCTACGGTAGCCCATATTATAGT
>NW_021464731.1:0-1222 GCF_001605985.2 Dendrobium catenatum
TTATGATATTATAGCATAATTTTTTTTCTTGGCTGGACTCCTCGGTGCTCGGTGTTTAAGATAATATAAGAAAATAATAAAATAGGAGCGAGGCTTCCCGCCTGGGCCCAGCTTCCAACGATTTCACTGTCGGTTTCCGCCAAAAGCCGACACGAAGCTACAGCGACGAACTGGGACCCAAAACGGGACCAGAAAACAACAAGGGATTCCATTAATGAACTATTTGGCATTCAATCGGTCAAGATTTTGCCACGTTGGTTAGCCTACAGGTGCTGAAGCTTCGCCCTCATCAAAAAGGAACACTCCTCTATGAGTTGGAAGTTTTATTTGGTTCGTTCGATCGAATGAGAGAAATATTCGGGCAGGTAAAAATCCCGCGGTATCAAGGTGTAGAAAAACTCGGTACACCTCGATACCGCGGGATTTTTGCCTGCGACCGAATGTTTCTCTCATTCGGTCGGAGGACGTAATAATTGTTCCTTGAGTTGGATCCTCATATTAATTTGGCCAAGGGTGAAAATTAGTCACGTGACTCGCGTCCAGCTCTAGCCATTTTAAACTTTAGCTAGAGCTTGATTAACTAATCAAATTTGAACTCTTTTTTAGTTTTATTTTATGAATTTGGGCCGACTCGTTTATTCGGAAGAGAAAAAAATACTTATGAATCAATTAATTATTATGATAAAATGATAAAATTTATTTTTTTTGAAAAAAAATAAAGAATCACTTAATATAAGAAAGAGAGATATAATTTATAAATATGTTTAATAATTATATACCTTAAATATTGAATATTAATATATCTCAAGTGTATTTTATATTCATATTTTTTAAACAAGTAAGCTCGCGAGCTAATAAGTCAAGTTAGAGTTAGCTCAAATATAACTCGTTAGCACATCAAATTTGGCTCATCAGCCATTTATTGAGTCTAGTTCGAGCTAGCTCATAATTAAACTTGACTTACTTACATCTATAAATTTGGCTATTGTTGCCAGCTCAAAATTTATTCAAAAATCTGAGTTAAAGCTAACTTTTATGAAAGTAATCTTATTAAAATTTAGTTTATTTTTTATTATATGTTTTTTAATACGATTCAAATAAAAAAAATAATATTCTTAAGTAATTTAATTTTACATTTGAAATTACTAATAGAACTAGCAAACAAGTAGATATACTCATACATGTTGGGGTGGTGCAACAGCTTGATGTTGGTGATGATGGA
>NW_021464732.1:0-209 GCF_001605985.2 Dendrobium catenatum
TTTAAAATATAAAATATTTAATTTGACAATAAGTTATTAAATTATAACTTAATTTTTTTTAATTTTCGTTAGAAATCCGTCGGAAATTCCGACGGAAAGTCCTTCGAAAAAAATCCGTCGGAAAATCAATCAAAAAATATGTCGGAAATTCGTCAACAATTTTTGGTCGGAAATCCACCGGAATTTGTGACGAATTTTTTTCCGCCAGA
>NW_021464733.1:0-261 GCF_001605985.2 Dendrobium catenatum
TAAAAAAAATTGCTTTTCAATATGCTTTCAAATTTCAATTTGAACACAAACACATTTTCACCGTTCTTAGCATTCCAACATACACCTTTCTCACTCAATACACCCTTCACATATACTTCCACTCTTCCAAAACTTGCTCAAATTTTACAAAACAAAAACTTTACCTCTCATATTTACACACTTCTCTCTTCTCAAAATCACTCTACAATTTCCTTTCTCAAAATATACACAAATTCCACCACATTCCCATATTTAAGCATT
>NW_021464734.1:0-302 GCF_001605985.2 Dendrobium catenatum
ATATAATCTCTTTAATTTTTAGAGATAATATTTTAAAATTTTAAATATGGATTATCCATGTGAATAGCATTCAGATAGGGGAGGAGTATTAGTGAATGATTGGACTAAAATCTTTCACTAATCACATTATTAATCATGCTTAATTATTATTTAGTTTCTTTTTTGCATGCACAGGATGCACGAGCACTTAGTTTAGGATCTCCTTAATCTAAAAATATGGTGTGTTATGTTTTATTGCATTTTCCTTTATGTTACCCCAAGGGTTAGTCAATAAACTTTATTTAAACCTGTTTAACATAATT
>NW_021464735.1:0-1894 GCF_001605985.2 Dendrobium catenatum
GTATTAGTTTAAATAATTAAATAATTTAAAAATAATACATCTGAAAAAAAATCTCAATAAACTAAACGATTAATGTTAAATTGTAAATCAAATTTAATTAAAAAACTCAGTTAATTAAATGACTCATTTAATTGGAATAATTAAGCTAAAATCAAAACCAGACAAAGCATAAAAGCATAAGATTAAATATTTTTCCACTATCCAATATATGTACAAATTAATGAACAGCTCAAACAACCCTTCAAACAAACAAACTCAAGTAATCTCAGACTCTCAAAGAATAACCATGTAGCTACCTTAGAGCTCTCTAATCTACTGGGCACGAGTACCTGCAAGCAAACAAATAAAAATATCAGCTCAATATATAAAAAATAAAGCTATATTAAAACAAAATTAGTACTCGTAAAGAAAAGAGCTAACACCGTGAGTGAAGAAAATTGTTGTTGTAAGCAAGGCTAATGCTGAAATAAACAATGAAAGCTGATATTGAAAGTAGAACTGTTGTGAAGCACTAAACCTAGTGTCGAGGTAGGGAAGTGTGTGAAGCTACATCCCTACTAATCTAAGTCCTATAGGTTACTTCTAATAGAAGTAGTAATTCCTATGAATAATTATTTCACTAATTATATCTATTAAAGGAAACGATATTCCTAAAATTTTTCGGCTACTTTCAATGAAAACCGTAAGTCTGATCCTTAGGACTTAGGAGTAATAACTAGGAAGCATCCTAACTTTAGACCCCTTAAATGGGCATCTTAGCCTATAGGACTAAGTTGTAAGTCCCGACATTTTTGCTACATATAAGTGAAGTAGTAAGATCCATGGGTTAGAGAACTTCTAAATGAACAACCCTATATCTAAATAATTAAATCACCAGGGCCACTTAGCTTACAGGGCTAAGTTGCAAGACCCGTCATTAGCAACTTCTAAGGAAATCATAAGACCTACCCAATAAAAAAAATTTCTTCGAGCCACCTCTAATAGAGGCCGTAAGATCCACTATTAGGGCTACTTTCAAATGAAATCTATATTGGAGTCGTAAGCTCCAAACTAAACAAATTAACAGGCAACTTCTAAGGAAGCCATAAGCCCCTATCCAAATCAAATCACACGAGCAACTCCTAATTGTAGCCATAAGCCTCAAACAAAACAAATTGATCAAATATATCAGTTTTAAAAAAAGGCATAAAAATAAATTTTTCCTAGAGATTTCATAACGTCCCATTGATATGACTACACCCTAAAATATTGAGTGTCTTGCCATAACCCTAGACGGGGAGGTGCCTAACAAGAAAGATAAGTAAATTAATATGATTATGCAGACCCTCGGTGGTTCCGAGCTTACTTCTTAGCTCGTTAGAGTTTCTTTGTTCGTCTAAAATTTTTAATTGATTTAAGTAGAAAATATTTTTTAGCATGCCCTCAAGAGCCTCTGTCGCCCTCTGACAATAGTCTTTCTAACCACTATCTTCCTTCAACTACAGTCCTTCCGACCTCTATCACCAGATAACGGTCATTTCGACCTCCGTCGCACATCGACTATGGGCCTTCCGATCAAACGAACATGTTAACAGTGATTCTTGTATTTCCACCATGTAATGTACTCTATATGATGCATAATAAGCCAAGACCTTCCCCTCAATAAAGGGCCTCATTCGTAATCAATTGCAAATAATAGTGGATTCCTTCAGACTAAGCTATGCCTCTTGGTTTTTTTTCCCTTTTTAGGGGTTTATATGTAAAAATCTTGGTGTATTTTAAGAATGCTGCATCCTCTCTTTCATATGTATGCATGCTGGATCTTCGTATAAGGCTAAGATGCTAAACTTAATATATTTCTCTACCGCCGTGAATATTTCAGGATGTAATAGTTATGTTAGATTATTTCTTACCT
>NW_021464736.1:0-1174 GCF_001605985.2 Dendrobium catenatum
AAATGTGTAACAAAAAAAAAAGGGTTCCCTTTCTAAATCTTGAATATCATAGGACCTATTCATCCTTTAGTATTTTTAACATTTGACTTTAAGAATTCAAAATTTTGGTTCATCATCAAGCATTGATGTTCTATTAAATGTAAAATACATATACCATCGGAAAGATTTAAAATAATTGAGCTTCTACCTCCAATTTAATTTCTTTGGATCTTAGTTTAAAAAGAAGAAAAAGATGAAGAAGGAAACCCTAGTTTTGCTTGTAGGGAGCTTTGATTTGGGTTAACAAAATCTAAATCTTAAGACCTCTCTAGTTAGCAACTTGAGTAGGTCAGTTCATATCTTCAAATCTTTTTAAAGAAAAATCAGAAAGATGATCAATCTAACTAGAATTATAATGGTGATGGTTGTGCATTATCAAGTTTCTAATAACTAACCTAATTGAGATGCATAAACAAACCATTATACAAATATCTTCAACTCTCTTTTGAACATCTCCCAATTTGAATGAGATTCTAGACAGGATCCTGATGCTGGATGATCTATAGTGATATTTATGGATATAAAAATCACTTTCTTTAGATTCAAAATTTTGAAATTAAACTAAAGGACATCCCTTAGTTGATTCTGTGATGATTGTCTAATGTTCCCATTCACCATTGAGTAGATATCATCGTTCAAGTTTAAATCTATCATTGACTGAACTAGGATGTTAGAACATGAGGGGTTCTATCCTTAGTGATGTTAATGAAATTTTTGTTTGAATCTTTGCCAAATGTCAAATCAAAATCAAAATATAATTTAACCTAGTCCATTATTGACTAATCTTGGATGTTAGAATTGGAGGGATTCTATTCCTGATAAAGTCTATGATGACTTCATCAAATAGATATAAAATTCAATTCAAGATATATCTTTATCATAAACTAGAATTGGATGTTAGAGTCTAAATAACTCTATTCCATGTAAAGAATCTTTCTATAGAATTGAAATTCAAAATCTTTGAAACTACACTTTTCATTAAAGAAAATTGTTAAGTTTTGGATATTTTGATTAAACTCATGTTGGTCATATTCAAACTATTTAATTTAGGGGGAGTCAACCAATCCTTCGTTGAGTTTTTGAATCATTTCCAATATCATTTTGATTGAGTTAAGATGATTAAAACTTAAGCGAT
>NW_021464737.1:0-291 GCF_001605985.2 Dendrobium catenatum
TGAAAGCTTTCTTCACCACATCAGCTTCCTTTACCTTCACCTGATAGTATCCAGATCTCAAATCAATCTTCAAAAACACAGAAGAACCAAAAGCTGGTCAAACAAGTCGTCAATTCGCGGTAAAGTATACTTGTTCTTGATCGTGACTTTATTCAAATCTCTGTAGTCAATACACATACGGAGTGTTCCGTCCTTCTTCTTTACAAACAACACATGTGCTACCCAAGGAGAAACACTAGGACGAACAAATCCTTTATCCACTAACTCCTGAAGCTGAACTTTCAACTCAGA
>NW_021464738.1:0-297 GCF_001605985.2 Dendrobium catenatum
CGTGTCTAGGCTTCCAGCATTCAAAATAAATTGTCTCGTTTTTAAAATTTTCGTTGCTCATACCTTTATTCCGCTTTTGATGATTCTTGTGTTTCTTGCTTAGAAAGCTCTTAAATTTCCTTGTGATTAAGGCAACATCATCGCTTTTAAACCTGGAAGAGTCAGTGTCGGAGTTGTTCGCCTTAAGTGCCACCATTTTCTCCTTCTTCTTCTCACCTGTATCAAGATTTCTTTGGTTCACCTTTTACTTGTAAGCAATGAGTGAACCAAGTAAGTTATCTATCAAATAGGTATTTA
>NW_021464739.1:0-468 GCF_001605985.2 Dendrobium catenatum
ACATTATCAAATAAATTAAGTAATTATTCTATGAAAAAAAAAAAAAACTTTTTATCCTCAAACACCATTGAAGTCTCAAAAGTCATCTCTACTTTTTTTTTAGTTGACTATTTGCTTATAGAAGCTTTATTAATCATCCTTCTTGAACATATTATATATTATATACACTATAGATACACATGATGTATTCCTTTTCCTCATATAGTAAACAATTTCTTATGGTTTGCCTCGTAGTGGATATACTTTATATGATTAAAACACTTTAACCTTTTCTAATACTATCTTTATTATTTTTATTATTACTTTTTTTATCATTTTTTAATATTAATCTTAGAACTCAAAACATGTGATCTCATCTCATTCACAAAGGCAACAAGATTGCATCATTTATTTTTCTTGGTATTATTGGTTGCAAATGTAACTACATCTTTTGGAGAAAAAGCAGAATAATGATACTATTTTGGAGAA
>NW_021464740.1:0-614 GCF_001605985.2 Dendrobium catenatum
TTATTATTTTAATAATTTTTTAATTAAAAAAGTACTTTAAAAGAAAATAAAAAATTGTAACAAACAAAATCTTTAAATATAGCTTTCACTATAATAATCACTCAAATATGGAAGGTTTGAATAAAATTTTAGATTCATTAATTTTTGCCCTCATTCACGGGAGATTATTACATGCAGACATCAAATGCGTCTAAAGGTAAATGAGGAGGCGTCATGCCATGCATTACATCGTACATTGAGTGATGTGGCGTTTTCTCACTTGCTTGTAGATGCGTTCAACGTCTGTACGTAATAATTCTTCCATCAACATGGAGTATAGAAAGGAAAGCTAAATATAATTAGGGAGATTTGTGCAAATTTATTGGAATGCTTGAATGTAAAATATGGAAGAATTGATAAGTCAACCAAAATCACCTTAATCATGAAGTATAGAAGTCAGGTGTTTACAAGTAGATAATTGAATCCTAATATTAATGTAGAATGTTAATAGTCATGTGATAATACTCGGATGCCTAAAGTTAGTCAGTGTTGGCGGCAATTGTTATTGGTGATCGTCTAAAAATGCAATAAAGTTATGTAGCTCTTTTAGCTATCAAACCCAATTCCTTGTAGAA
>NW_021464741.1:0-506 GCF_001605985.2 Dendrobium catenatum
AAGATAGCCAACAACAAGTTTAGAGTTAACGAGTTATATATGGATTCCATCAAATGAAAGCATGTTCATCAAATAGAAATCTATTGGACCTATTCGAGCTCATAATATATATGACTTGATTAATCTGATCCAGAAAAATATGAGTGTATAATTAAACCCTAATTAATGAAGATTATTATTTTTTATATAAATAAAAATAGATCCAGGTTAATGTTCATTGAGCTAAAAGGTAAATTTAAAAAAAAAATGTCTCCATCTATTCTCTACTTGTTACTTAGTTACTGAGGCATACCCTAATCCATTAATTCATTTAAGATGAAATTATGAAGGTTATTGCCTCGTTCGGGGCCAGTGTTGGCTGATGCCTTGTGTTATTTTTCTGATTATGTTGGGTTTGTTTGCGAAGTTGGAATTTTTACTAGGTCCGGTGTCCTAACGTAGCTCTACGTTCGGACCTCAATAACATGTCGCCACGTGCTCTTACTTTTTACCGCGCGGCCCGACGA
>NW_021464742.1:0-305 GCF_001605985.2 Dendrobium catenatum
AGCGAATGCAAAGTATTAACAATGCTTTGCTTTTCCATTTTTTTGGTATTTGATTGGATGAAAAACAGATCCCGAGTATATTAAATATAGTGTGTTTCATCCTAATTCAATTTCGAGGTAAAACATTCTCCCCCAATTTTAGACGAGAATGCTTTACACCACTTGCTCCTTCCGTGAACATCGTTGCAAGCAACCTCCACCACTGTCGTCCACCAACATTGTTGCTCACCTCCGCTGCTCATCCGCCCAGCCCCGCCCACTACCAATTGCTGCCACCCACCGCCCAGCCCCGCCCACTACCAATT
>NW_021464743.1:0-2435 GCF_001605985.2 Dendrobium catenatum
ACCCGAATACCAAAGTTTAAATCCTAAACTATCAATTTGATCTAATTTGTACTACACAAAATTTAAATATAATGCCTAATTTAATCACTATGATTAAGTATAGTCAAACCTATCAAAGTATGACTAATGGAGGGTTTGAGAATGTTTGAAGCATGCTATGAAGTGATCTTAAAGGTTAGAATATTTGATTGAGTTTTATGCAATGGATTAAACAAAATTGTCCTATTTCACCAAATCTAGGTTAAGTTGCCCAAGTAAATTGATGATCGGGTCAAGGTGACTAATCATGTACAATTCACAGAGAATTATATTTAGGGAAGTTTAGTGGAGTTTAGGAATGATTTAGGTTTTAATTGAAATCAAGGGGACTTTAAATTTTGAATTTTGGATTTTTGAATTGAATGTGATTTTGATTTCTTGGATTTGTGGATGATTTAGTTAATCTCATTAAAAAATGAGGTCAACAGAACATAGCTAGGAAGGTTCTCCTTATTCGTGTTCAATACGACTAGATGCCCCAACCATGCTCTTGTTGTGGATCTCTTATTCATCCACATTGATTTTGCCCAAAAAATCCATCAAGCCCTCTCAATATATAGGCCCCTCTAATGATATGTTAGAGGGAGAAGTCATAAAAGAAAGCCTAACCATCACCTCCATAAATAAGCCCCTAAATCTTCTATTTAGGTCTCTTTTCAAGAGAGTTAACCCATCTCAACCTCCCAACAACACTTAATCCCCTCCCCAATCTACTTCTTCACAACCTCATAACCCCCCTCCACCAATCTTTTAAGCGTAACATTGGAGGTTCCTTTCCCCAATTTTAACAAACCTCCCTCAGACACTAAAACCCCAATTGAGCCTTTATCCAAAAATCTTCTTCTTAACAAATTATAGGCTCTTATTTTAGGTTTAGAGGATTTCTCTTCTACCACACATGAAATTCATAGCCATATACAAAAAATCCAACAAGCCTCTGAATCCTCTACTAATAAACCAAATGACCATTCCAAAGCCAAAAAGCCACCATCACCACCACCTAATTCCATACCTAAAAAACCAATCTCAATTTTTCATCCTGGAACATTCAAGGTTGTCATGGTTTTGATAGGGTTCTAAGCTTATGGAGCCTTATTAAATCTTATAATATTGACATTATTTCAATTCTTGAAGCAAAAAATTTGATCAAACTTCTGTCTGATAATTCATTTATGACCTCTCATTCATTGTTTCCTACAAAATGAAATTATAATAACTTCTGTGACACCTCCAAGTTTAACATTCAGCTCTACCCGAGTTGACTTGATTAGAAAAAGATAAATATTTGAACTTTTGAGTTTTTAAATCATTTGCATGTCTTTAAGAGTATTTTGGTTCATGAAAATTATTGCGTGTGGTCTAGAATGAGTCCCAAGTGTTTGGTATGAATTTTGATAAAATTTGAGTAATGTTAATAATGGAGTGCCTTAACAATGGTGTCCAACTACCTCATCGTTACTACAGTACCATATGCCAAATAATGATATTTTAATGCTTATAGTCTCAAAAAAAGGATATTTTAAACTAGCATTGTAGGGCCTCGAGTTATCATTACAGTGCTAGACCATTTCAAGCACTATAAATATATTCTAAATCCACTATTTAATTCATTTTGTTTGAGTAGCCAATGTTGAGGAGAGAGAAAGACAGAGGTTTGTATCCATCAGGCCAGTTGGGAAAGTTGTTCGGATCGTGGTAGGTCATATTATGCGAATAATTGTACTGGAAAAAAATTTCATCACAATTTTTAATATGTTATAGAGATTAAAATTATGAATATATTCTACCAAATTTTTATCATATATTTTAGATTTTTTATCAAACAAAAAATAATCCCAACACAAAAAAATAGTATTATAACACAATGATTGTCTTGGAATAGCATTTTACACAGTCTTTATTAATTTGGTTTTATTTTAAAACAATAAAATTTTTCTCATTAGGAATTTATGATACCTACCATTATAGATATTGTATAATTCTACCACGTGTTCAATTTTGCTTTAATTATTATAATGTCATGAAATATGAGTATATATAATTGAATTATAACTATTGGGAGATATAAGGGGATAGAATCGTTTTAGATTATGTATTTATCAGGAAATATTCTAGTGACTATAAAGCATTTTTTAGTGGTTATAAAGTCATATTTTGGTGGCTTTAAGCTATGTTCTGATGCCTACGGGAATATTTTGGTGCTATAAACATAAACTGGAGTCATAATGGGCAAGAAACCTTTGAGATTCTATCTAGGATTGAGATATGTGATATGTCCTACTTTGTAATATGAACTACTATATAATATAAATTTTAGTTTAGTATTATTATTTAAATATTTAGATAGCTACTATATTTACCTGTCTCTATATTATGATTTATTGGACTACATTTAA
>NW_021464744.1:0-549 GCF_001605985.2 Dendrobium catenatum
TTTATACTAATATATGATTGAAGTTTTGAGTTAGGTAATTGATTTCAAAAGACAACTCTACCCTACAAAGATGCTTCAAAGCTTAGGGTAAATATGATAGGATACTTTTCTGATTCTTTGAATTTTTGATGTTGTTCAACTCATTAACTTACATTCTTTTAAAATCAATCACATGGAATGTTATATCATATTCATGCTTTAAATCAAAATTAAAAAAATGTTGGAGAGATTCTTTTTCTTTCTTGTTTTTGCATATTTTCTTTTTGATATGTCAAAAGGGGGAGAAATAGGAAAAATAGGAATTGCTTATGTGTTTTTTCCATCATCAAAAAGGGGGAGATTGTTGCAAACCTTATTTCATGGCTTATGTTTTGATGATTGGAAAACCCTACTAATTATCTTGGACTACCTATTTTTTCTAACATTTCAGGAATCGAAGATTGGACGAACAAACGATGCAAATGCAGAAGTGGGTAGGATAGGGTTGAGTCAGTCTGTAATCTATTTTTTCCCTTCTTGAGTCAGTTTGTAATGTTCAAAAGACTGATA
>NW_021464745.1:0-876 GCF_001605985.2 Dendrobium catenatum
AATTAAATTATATATTTTTTATCTTTAAAAAAAATTTACTTTTAAAATAATTATTACTTTTAATATTTAGAAGTTATAACTTAAATAAAATAAAGTATCAAACTTATCAGTTTTTGTTTAATGACTAGATGGAAAATGGCATGAAATGCTTTGCGCGCATAGAGGGGCGAGGTTGGAACCCCACCGAAGGCAGTCCAAACGGGCTAGAGTAGGTTGGGCTATCCATGCAGGAGCAACTGGGTAGCTTGGATGTTCTGGGTGGAGCAAAAATGGGAGCAGCGGGCGGGTTTGCTAGGCAGGCCGGTAGGGTGGCCTTTGGATTTGTGTTTAATTTTTTTTTTAAAAAATTTTTCTTGATCTTCCGGTGCAAAAATGAATTTGCTAGAAATATTTTCCCAGCAAAAATTCTGCCAGAAAGATGACGAAAATATTTTTGACGAATTATTTAGTGCAGAAGGCATTTTTTGAAGTGCGTGTTACCGACTAATAAATTTCCACCGAAAATGCTAATTCCCGATGGATTTTGACCATTTTTTTGGCAAAATTGGCCGCCAAAAAATGATGTTTTTCATGTAGTGATTCATTATTGAACTATTTGTACAGTAGGATATCAGGTCATACATATTACATATAGTGTACAAAATTAGGTTTGAATAAGAACATATCATATGAATACGCTTATTTTTAAACTGTTCATACAGTACGATCTAAATTCATACAGTAATTAATATGAACTATTTAAATATTTAAGAGTTAAAATTAATTTAAAATACTTAGCACATCTTAAATAATTTGAACTATTTAATTATTTAAATATTTAGTTAAGATTTAATTAAATATTAAATTAAATATTTTTAAAATTAAAATTTATTTTAA
>NW_021464746.1:0-439 GCF_001605985.2 Dendrobium catenatum
AATCGGATTCAGATTCACCATCCGACGAACCATTCAAACAATTTAGATGGTTCCTAATATCCAATCCAGTACTATCACCTAAACAATTAGCCATAATACGTGTATCGACCAAATTAATAGGGACATCAATAAAACTATTGCCAACTGGATTGCACGCAACTTCAGCACCGGACGAAGGAATCACAACCTCAACTACAGCAGGAATCAAATTCTCCACAGTATTAGCCGATAGCAAAACAGGAGGAAAAAGGGTAAGGCAATTGGAGATAAAACATTCGTAGCAGCAATAGAATTAACTCCACCCACATCCAATTCCTCCCTAGCTAAACCTGGGACAACCAGCTCCCGATCAATCACATTTAACTCACCTTGTTCAATAGAGACCAAACCAGGCTCATCATGTTTAGGAGCAGATTCTGCAGTTATGGGAAGGGCAAAA
>NW_021464747.1:0-631 GCF_001605985.2 Dendrobium catenatum
TCCGGTCCGTTGATCATAAGATCAACGGTCAGGATTTTGCAAACCTGGGCCTAAAGAAGAAACCGAAACCCTGGACATAAAAATGATTCGTTCTCTCGATCCAGTCTACTAAATTAATAGAAATTTCAAACCTAGATAACATAAATGAACAGAAATCATGGGGATATAATATAAATATTAAATACAAGCTTAATAAAATGCAAATTAAACATAGGTGTCCTAATCTAGGTTTGGGATTTTACCTCAATCCAACCAGTGGATTCGGCAGATCTTTGTTTTTCTGAGCTTGTTGACTGTCCACATTTAATATTGTAGAAGACGCCTTGAGCTCATGATGCCTGGATCGAGCGCAATGGAAGCTTGGACGGTTTGCCCTTGTCTCACCGGTAAGACGATCGCCGGCGACCTTTACCGGTGAGATTGAGCTAGGATTAACTGGAGGGATGTCTGGAGAGCTCAAAGGAACTGATGGACATATCTGGAGTTATTTTAGAAGATAGATAGGGCTAGATCGAGAATGAGGGCTCCAAAGGAGGTTTTGCCCTATTCAAGTGTCCCCAATACAAATGAAAGGCTGGGATTGACTGTAAGGGCTCCTAAGATCAAGCCACCTGTCCCTAGGGTGGTTAGG
>NW_021464748.1:0-324 GCF_001605985.2 Dendrobium catenatum
GCTCTCTTAGGAAGGCCTTGGATCCATGAGTATGGAAATGGTGCCCTCTACCTTGCACCAATGTATGAAGTTCCTGAGGAATGATGTCGAGTATACCATTCCTGGAGATACCCAGCCCTTTTCTGTGCATGAGGTTTCCATCTACGATGATGCCGAGTACTATGTACCTCGGAAAATTCGTAGAGCTCCACCAGTTCAGTCACCAGTGATGCCTGATAATTCCGTACAAGGTCCTACGCAGTCACCTGCACAGGGTCCTGTACAGTCACCAGTACAAGGTCCATCATAGATTAGTATTGAGCCAGGTGTTTCCACTGCCCATTC
>NW_021464749.1:0-2659 GCF_001605985.2 Dendrobium catenatum
GAGTATTAATATCATCTTTATGTTAATGAAAAATATTTATGAAAAAGAAAGATTACTAAAATAAATTAAGAAAAAGCAAATTGGGAAACATTAGATTTCATAGGAAAAGACATGGGAGAGACCAATTTGTTATTATGAAGACAACTCAAATAACAATCCCTTCGGTTATGACAGTGCATATGATTTTTATGTTTTTGTCAACTATTTCAGTTTTCTTTAGGAATTAAATGTGGATGAGTAGAGAACTAAAAAATAAGGAATTTAGAGATGAACTTAATATTAGATGATATTTTTATGTCATTCATATATTTAATAACATTTTGCTCTTGTAATATTTAAATTTTACTTTTATTTCACGTAATTTATCACTTGTCACTTTACGTCTTGTGCAAATTTTTATTTTATATGTATGTTAATTTGTTACTTCATAATTCAATAGAAAGTTAACATGTCATCTTTTAACATATTATTTGAGTATTATATTAAAAATCAATTTTAACATTTATTTTGACTTAACGCAGTATTGTGATTTTGAGGCTTATGCCTCAAAACGCCTTAAGGATTACGGCTCGCCTCACAAACAAAAAATGCCTCAATACCCAATTGCACAATTTTGAACCTTGGATGACATATGAATTTATAGTTTTTCATTATTGTACTTTGTGAGCATTCCATTTTGGCAAAATACTAATTGAGATGGCACACTCCTTCATTAGGTATGCTAAAAAAACCATAAAAATAATTATATTATAATTGTCTTTGATTTTTTTTTTTCTGTACTATATCTGTGTATGAATGAATCTAACAACGTAATTATGACTTAACACAATAACACATATTTTGCTTGCTTAAAGTAACACTCAATTTCAGCAGAAAAGTTTACCATAGAATTATGCACATCATGCAGCTTCAAAGCTAACCAATTTTGAGATCCACTTCTTCAATTTAGGAGGAAGATATATTGTCATTTACTAGTTATTGTATTATTTTGATAGATCATACCACCAGCTAACAACCGCACATATTTTCATTAAGATTAGCCATTTGATGTTAACTTCGACAGCATTCTGAAAATTAACAAAGCCATGGGCTCAGCATATGGAAAGAGGAGAAAAAGCAAAGCATACTAAGCTTACTTGGTAAGATCCAACTGAGCCTATGCCACATAGATGTGAGTGCATGTGAATCAGATGGACTTGAAAAGCATCACTCCGTAGTAAATTGAATCAATTTATTCTACCACTTCCAGTTCAATGTCATCTTTAAATGACCGGCCAATGCAGAAAACCATAGTCCTTCAAGCAGAGGCATTGATAAGAGATTCTCCATTCTGTGGTGGTCATGGTATGCTATTTACAGCTAGGTAATTGTAGCCTTATAAGTCTTAATAATAAAAACTTGAACTTAAAGAACACACTATAATATCAGTATCCGCAGGGCAGAACTTCCATTAGTCAATGAACTATCAAACAACAACAATTGCAATCATGAATATTCTAAGCTTAAACATTAGCATCCAATAGACCACATTCTTACTTGAAAGAACAGGACAGATTCATAAGGATTAAGATTTGCATCCACCTAAAAAACTTATAAGAATAGTACTCATTCAAGGAAGAAGCTTCCCATCTTGGAAAACTGCAAACTTGGACGATTTTGAGTAGAAATAATCCAGCTCTTTATCCTTCAAGAAACCCTATAACATCTCCTTGGTGTTCTTCCGCTTGAATGTCTACCACCCCAAATCACATTTGGTAACAAAATCATACTTTGTCTTAGCTCCTACTTCCACCCATACACCTTCCTCAAGTTTCTAAACTCCCCGAACCAAACAATAGAGGCACCTTTCTCCTGCTTCCCCTCCCCTCCAATGCCGAACTCCTTGATCCTCTTCATCATGGGAAGGAAGAAGAAAGAAGAAAAGGCCAAAAGGGAAGAGCGCGATAGAGAGGCGCTGGTGAGCGGCGGAGACTGAACCCCACCTCCATGCGATGGTTAGGGCTTGGACGAGTGGTGGAGGCCGATGCGCTGGGCCTTGGCAGCCGGGTCAAGTGGATCGTGGAAGTGATGGAGAGATGAGGACGAACTAGGGTTAGGAGTAGGCTTAGAACCAGAAGGGCCTTTGGCGGAGAGAGAGCGGAGGCGGCAGGCCTCTTCGAGTTCCTCCTTATCATCGGACTTCACCTCAATTACGCTTGGTTTCCGCCGCAGCATCTCTCTCTCTTTTTTTTTTTTCCTCGTGAAACTTCTAATCTTGAAGGCAGAGAGAGAAATAAGCTTTCTTAGGGTTTCATGGTTTGTGGTTTTCTTGGCCGCTTTTTTTTAGGACAATTTTTTAAAATAAGTATCATTTAAATTATAATTAAACGATTAATCAATGCAAAAAAAAATTAAATTCTTCAAAGTCCCGTACTTATCTATAACGGACGACTTAATTAAATGACTCAGCAGACTGTTATGTGAAGGGTAACGGAAAATGTAGTACCCGTAAGTCGCCCGTTACCCTTATGAGTTTTTTTTTAAAATTTATTTCTATCCCTTGTGAGTTTTAAAAAAAAATTATTTCTATGGGTACTAGTTGATATGATTTTTTTATGAGTTGTATTTATATATATAAACATCAAAAAATCTTAAAAAAATCATATGAACTTTTTTTATC
>NW_021464750.1:0-666 GCF_001605985.2 Dendrobium catenatum
TCGTCCTGGATGAAAATTATCGTTCGTCTGGACGAAAAAATTTCGTACAGACGATTAAATTCGTCCAAAATGTAACGACTTTTCGTAATCAACACAATTTATGATACGTCCTTTCGTACAGACTTTTTGACTTGACCGATCATACAGATGAAAAAATTTTGTACAGATGATCAAATGTAATTCGTTTTAATGTCAGTTGAAAACTGTCCCCTGCTATGAATCGACGTCTGTTCGTCTGGACGAACCAAAAGTTCATACGGATGAAGTTCACAATTAAAACTTACTTATCCATTCAACTGCTGCATTCAATCGTCTCGACGTTTGAGAGAAAACAAATTTCATCCTGGACGATCATTCAGATCGTACAAACGAACTACATTAAAAACTGCTCTTAAGACGGTTATAATTCTCGCAAACTGAATTTAACACACATCGTCCCGTACGAAAAATTTCGTCCCGACAATTTCCACATTTTTGGATTTTTGAATTTTTTTAAAAAAAAAAATCAAAGAAAACACAAATCACAATACACTATGACAAATGCACAGACTCTAAAAATAAAATCACTCAAATCACAAAAACAAAAATCATAAAAACATAAACTACGAAAACATAAATATCAATGTTGTAAAAACATTTTTATTTAAGTATTCAAATCAATTACAC
>NW_021464751.1:0-369 GCF_001605985.2 Dendrobium catenatum
TTGGAGCATCAACGACTCAACGATCTTGTATATGTTCAATATAATTTGAATTTAAAGAGTAGGTATGATCTAACATTAAATTTATGTACAAGTGTCAATTTAAGTAGTATGTATAATCTTAACAAAAAATTATTTATTCATATATTAGGTTTCAACTTAAAAAAAGACATTATGACCCTCTGGACTACACTTGTGTTGAAATGGTTGATTTTTGGATACTTGAAGATGAAACAACTACAGAACTTGACTTACATGATTTGGAAAATGAGATATACAAAGAGGATGCAATACCAATTGTTGAAGAATAAAATATATCATTTGATCAGCCAGGGCATTGTAAGTTGACAATGAAATTTGAATATATTATTT
>NW_021464752.1:0-201 GCF_001605985.2 Dendrobium catenatum
TGCATTAATAAATCATGTTACCAACCTAGTTTTAGAGCATTATGTTGATCTCATCCTTGGACACTTCTACTTACCGAAACCATTGTACCATTTCGTAATTCTACTTATATAATGATGTTAATTTAGTTTAAATTAAATGCATGACTAAAAGTCATTGAAATAGCAGTTGTTAACAAAATACTTATATTTTGAATCTCTTTT
>NW_021464753.1:0-2259 GCF_001605985.2 Dendrobium catenatum
TATGGAATTTACAAGAGTCATGCAAGAGGATGTGAAACTCCCTTACAATCAATATCAACTACTCGTGGAAGAATGTAACAATTCTCTGTGAACAATGAGGGATAACATGTAATGGTTATGATGACTCATTTATATGAATGCATCATACTGTCCACAACCAATAAAGACAAGTATACAATAATAACTCTAGACCCTCCTACAAGCAAAGGTGGAGAATAGGTTACAACGGTTGCCCTATCGACTGATCAATGTTAAATATTCTAAAAATATTCCCGCACATGCACCGTAATTTGTATACACATAGGTACACAAAAGAGGTAAATGTAAAAAAAAAAAACTGCATGGGCCCCGGCGAGCATGTTGTAGGAACACACACGACGTCTAGGGATGCTGTGCGGGTCAATATATGAACGTAGTTCGAGCCCGATCCTTCTATATGGATAGATAAGAGTCGACACGGCTCAAATTATCAAATAGATATACGGTCAGGGTGTTGATCGAAATATCTATTTTACACGTTCATATAAGGCTTTCAAGGCCTCCAACAAAGAAAATTTATTAACAAAAGTATAAAGCCTACAAAAACACGATCCCCCTATCAGTAAGTTGATAGGGTCGATAAGATTTAATAAATGGAAATGACCCCACACACCCCGATGATGACCGTGTTGAATGTTTATCTCAATCGGAGGGGTTCACAAATACTTTCAAGTGCCTCCCAAATTACCAAATGCTCATCAAAACTCCAAAACTACACAAAAATTCCCAAAATTCCAGCAGTCCCAAACTCCAAATATTTAAAATTAAAACTCAATCATCGAACACTTAAAGCACAAAATTCATCCACCCTCCGCAATAATTTATCGAGGTGGACAAATGAAATTTACTTTTGCTCACATAGAGCTAATGCAGAGTCGAAAATATCACTAAGATCCATTCTCGAATAATCTTTTGTAAGTAAAGATGTGGTATGTGTCCTCTAACTGGCGATTTTATCGCCAAATAGCACCGCAGGATAAACGGTTATGACCCGGGGCCCTCTGAACCGAGTGGTTTTGCCGCCAAATGACACCACAAATAGCGATTATGGTCAGAGCCAATACGTTCCTTAGTGACATCAAATCCTTGAGATATGAATCAATAGGGTATAATCGATAAGGCACAAAGCCCTCTGTAAGCTAAGGTGGATTCAAATTTGTCCCCTTATGAAAATATCCACCCTAGGTCTACAAGGTACCCTTGGACGAAGAAACCCATGGCTATCAACAAGGATCATTCTATCAGGTTGGGTCGACTACCTCCGCTGACTAAGTAGACCAAGGACCACGATGGCCCGGGATGACGGAACCATGGGATCTTGATCGGGCCTATCATCAATTCCCCCATCATCCGCTTTAAGTACAGGATGGTGAAATTCTCAATTTTAAATATCACATTTCCAACACCCATACCCATGCTGCTACTATATTCCAGATAACACGTATTTATACGTACTGATTGACGACTAGCCTTAATTGAAAGTTCTCTCTCATGATTGGGAGGGGTAATTAACTATAGGGGCTTGCGCTTATAGGAAACCAGAACTCAGATCATAAAGTCCTCGCAAAATGAGGGCAAAATCTCTGGGTAGTGTCTTATCTACAAATTCATCTGCCTTTCCAAAATTTATCCCGGAACTTAAATCCGTTAAAACTCCCCCTAAAAAAAATCACAGCGGGCGAAGGCCGAGGCCAAATTTTCGGAGCCCATGGCACTTCATCTCTTGTAAGAAAACTTCAAATGCTCTTCATGTTGCGCATCTTTTTTTTCATCAAGTTGTCTGTATTCATGGTGTTCCTATGAGTCTCACATATGACCGGGATGTTAAATTTATAAGCCATTTTTGGTGTGAGCTATGGAAGCGGTTGGGCACTGATTTGCGCCTTAGTTCAGCATATCACCAGCAATCGGATGGCCAAACTGAAGTGGTTAACCGCAAACTGGGTAGTATGCTTCGTTGTTTAGTGAAGACCGTCCTAGACAATGGGAAGAAATGTTGAGCACAGCAGAATTCGCATTTAATTCGACGGTGAATTGCTCCACTGGTAAGTCCCCTTTCAGCATTGTGTATACAAAATTGCCTAACATTGTTGTGGATGTACCGGTGCTACCTAAGTGCAAATCAGGATCTACAACAAATTTTACAAACCAATATTCAAAAATGCTAGCTAACGTTCATGAGTAGCTCAGCAAGGCAAATTCAAAATACAAAGTAGCAGC
>NW_021464754.1:0-486 GCF_001605985.2 Dendrobium catenatum
TAACACCATGTAAACAAGTTATACACACTATGTACAATCTTATAAAGTTGTAAGCAGTGTTGTACATACTATACAATCCAAAAAAATATAGTGTACACATTGAATACAACCATGCAAATTGGTTGTATAAATTACTGATAAACTAGGAATCATGTTATACACACTGTGTACAACCCTGTAAAGTTTTAAAAGTGTTGTCACAATATTTATAAGACTAAAAATATATTTTACACACCATGTAAATAGGTTGTATGTATTTTGTACAACAGATAAAAGTTGTAAACACATTTGTACACAAGGTGTATAACCTAGAAAATAGGTTAAACACACTATGTACAACACTATAAATTTATGAACAGGGTTATAAACACTATATAACCTAAAAATAGGTTATACATATTGTGTAAAATAATATAAATAGTCTTTTATAAAGTTTATTTATATTATACACAAATTTTTATCTTTTTTAATGATCTTTTATAAAGT
>NW_021464755.1:0-7006 GCF_001605985.2 Dendrobium catenatum
TTCAAAAAAAGAAAACATGATGGAAAACTTAAGGAAAATCCATAAAAAAACATATAACTATTCGTTCAAACATAAGATATAAATATACTTAAGAACTTTCCAAACATGAGGAATTAAATTCAATGGAAAAAACTCAAAAACCGATCTTTCAAACTTGAGAAAGAGAACACCATGAAAATACTCACAAACCCTTCTAAATCTAAGGAACAAAACTTAACGGAAAAACTATAGATTCTTTCCAAACTTAAGAAATGATTTCAAGAGAATAGTTACATAAACTCATTTTCACATTTAGTGGCTAAATGAAGGGAAAGTATTATATCATTTTTCTTCTCCTTCTCTTGTATAAGGTACCAAAAAGCACAAGCTCTCTACTCTTTCTTTGGTCAAAATATTTTGTAAGGAGAGAGAAAAAACCCAGTGTTGACCTAATTTTTTGTGTGAAGATAAGAACATCAAATAATGTTCAATCCTAAATCAATACAAATAAAAAATTCAATTAAAAATTAAAAATCCAAACTATATTTGAAATCCAAATTCAAAATCCCTTAGTCCAAGACTATTTTTGGGAAAATTTCAAATCCTTGAAAACGCTATCAAATGGCCTTGGATTCATGATCAGTTATTTGTATATTAAAAAAAAATAATCAGTTAGTTGCATATTAATTAGGCATGTCTCTAGGGTAAAACATATCAATTTGGAAGCATTTCTAGACATCTAACACTGAAAACTAAATTCATTAGCAAATGCTACAAAACCTTTATATATTTATAGCCTATGCTACTTGACCTTGCATCATGTTAAAAATCATCTTGGAAAACTCCTCAAAATCATTGATCATTTTTATAATCATTTTCACGATGCATTGAACCAATATTGACCATTGGTAGATCATGGTTAACCATGGTTGACCATAAAGCCCTTAAACCTTGAAACTTTCTTAAAATTAAATTTTAATTAAACTTTAACATAACTCAATTAAACAAAACTGTGAAACCTTCTCTAACACATTTCAAATATGATCTAAAGTGCATTGAACAAAACTACAAGCCATGGTCAACTCTTGTTAACCAAGTCAACCTCAATAGACCATAGGGTTCATTAAGCCCTTAAACATGCATGTCGAACCAAACGATCTCCCAATTGAATGGGACCACCTCTAACAAGTTTTAAATCACTTTTGAAATAAGTTGGATCCTAATTAACCCCTAGTCAAACTAACTTGACCAAGATATCTATGGTTGACCAAAAAACACACACACAAAATGTTGAGAATTTTAAAACTCATAATTTTGACCAAATTATTGAACAAAACTTATAAGGACAAACTAATTAGAGACATTGGGGTCACCATGAGTATCAATAAAATATTTCACCCCATGGTGATTTAGCCAGATTGGTTGAACCAAAGGGTTCATTAGCTTATTACTTCAACTTCAATAAGCCCAACCCATGGGTTGATCTAGGTGAACCAATTGGGCAAACCCAATTCCTCTAAAGCCCAAATTTATAGATCTAAATCCAACCCAGCCTAAATTAGTTTCTTCAAACTTTTCAAATAATTTCTAAAAGCTTATTTTTTACCTTCCCCATGTAGACCATTACTTTACTTTGGATCTATGTGCATAAAACTCTAAAATCCCTTTATCTACATCACTTGTCTTTCCATTTTCCTTCAACTACCCAAAAGGAACGTCTCCCAATAACCCCAGTCATATGGTAACCATCATCAAATCCTCCAAATAAATCTCAATCCATGGTGAAGGCTCCTTGTCTTAAATTAGGGCAAAAGCCCAAAAAGGTTCATATAAGCAAGAAAATCAATCCACTACCACACAAGCCATCATTCTTCTTCCTCTATGCTCCAAACAACACTATAAACTTCCCCATAACTTTTTCCAACCTTCTAGAGCACAAAATAATCTAAATTTATGATAATAGAGAGAATAGAGAGAGAAAACCTTCAAACTCAAAAAACTTCTGATCCATTAGCATTTAGAGCTTGGAGTCTTCAAGGAAGTTATAGAGGACATAGTTATGATTCAATAGAGCCCAAAATCAAGAGAACCCATCCAAAGGTTAGAGATTATTTTGCATATGAGGCTTCAAAATTCAATTTGACGTTACTTTAATATATTAATGCATGGAGTCCCTTAACTTCATAAATTAGAAGATTAGGGAACCAAGAAGATATGTTTCAAAATTTATTAAATTTGGATGTATAGATAGGAATGAATGAGCATTTGAATATTTTGTTCATTTTGAACTAAAATTTTCTAGTTCAATCAGAGTCATTCAATCTTGTGTTTATCACAATTAGATTACCAAAAAACTACCATGCCACATTCCATTTTCCTTTGGATTCAAACACAAGCTTTGTAAAATTGTAAAGTAGATATGTGGTTGAATATTAGTTGTTCATCACATTTGGAGCAAATTAAATAGCGTCGAATAGCCACTTATGTGTTTAAGTGGTTAATCATTGACTCAAAAAAGCATATTACACTATCATTTCTACCTTCCCAATGATTTCCAATGATAAGCAATCATTATGATGGTGGAAAATTCAAATTTAAGCTAAAAATAAATAAAAAAAATGTTGATAACTTCATAAATTCAACATAAATCCATTTCCCACTTAAATTTGGTGTTCTTTGGTTCATTGGAACCATCTTAAGCCTAATTTAATTTTAAAATTGATTTAAGTGATTCAGACTAGTGGATTGTGAGCAATTTGTGTTTGTTAAAAACTATTTCTTATAATTACTAACAAATAATGGTCTAATTGGCCTCAAATTTGGACAGGGAATATTAAGATATGTCCCCTACATACCATAGTTTTCTTGAGCCTTGGTGAACATTAGATTTTTGTGAATTTAATTTAATTTTTTTTATCACATTTTGAAACCCAAATTTTGATCCAGGTAATTTTTTATGCAGTCAATATAAATCCAAATTTCAAATCCATCTTTACCATAACATTGATATTATAGTATATTAATTTTTTTAGGGGAAACCCATGGAGGGGCCTACGTGTTAATATAAAGGTAAAAGTACAAGGTCCTTAAAGGGACCTTAAGCTCTCTACTTCTCAAAAGATCTACAAAAAGAAAATAAAAAAACCCTATGAGCTCAAGATCCCTGTTACACAAAATTATTAAAAATCCTAGGTACATTCTATGGTGCACAAGCAGAAGCACCCAAAAAGAAGGGAAGCAGCAACCATTATCATTCAGTTTAAGCTTCTTGTCCAAAACATTAGTAGAGTAATGACCTGCACAAAAAAGAACCTGCAAAAAAGAGTACAAGGCACACAAAGATAGACACAAAATCAAATAGCAAGAAGGAAGTTGAAAATACCACTAGAGAATCATGTTATAGTCAGTCATCTTGCCACAAAGAATTAACACCATAGTCCTCCCAAAGTAATAGCTCCACCTCCAAAAAATCAAGAAAACCAAACCATCCCATAAAGCAAGCCACGGGCAGAAATAGAGCCAGATCAACCATAAAGCACAACAGCTAATTAAAGTACCCAGCACACACCAAGAAAGAATGGTGTGGATCCAAAAAATAATAACCAAAACAAAATAAATAAAGTTAAGACAAGAGGGGATCAGGAAAGAATAACTCAAGAATGAATGATTCATACAAAAGTCACAAGGTATATCCTTATGCAACTCCATCTAGCCCAAAGGACCTAGCACGCACCACCCCCCCACCCCAATACACTAGGTATAGCCAGACAACACCACCCAAAGGGGCATCCACCCATACCCAGATAAAGTAGATCATAACTAAAAGTTCATCAACGATGTTAGGCCCTTATGAACTAGCCCAAGGCTAACCAAGAAGGGGGGAGGGTGAATCGCTATTTTAAAATTTCTTTAAACAAAATCATTAATGCAACTAAACAATCACCATAAAAATTAAAGCATAAATTAAATGCAAAAAAATAATAAGAAAGAACACACCAAATTTTATAGTGGTTCAGTCAACTTGACTTACATCCTCTCCCCAGAGCCTCTTCCCCAAGTATTGCACTAAACTTAGTGTCTCTCCTTTTGCCCCCACAATAAGGCGGAGAAGCCAATACAAAAACTCATTTCCACTGACCCCTGTGAGGCAGAGAATCCAACTCTTTTTTCTTCCTCCATAAGTAGGCAGAGAATCCAACTCCTTTTGCTTCCTTCTGAAGCAGGAAAAAAACTTTGATTAGTTGCTTAAATAGACCTCTCTTAAACCTCCAAGGAACCAGGGACGACGATAGGAGAAGAGGACTCAGATGCTTTCTTGGAGCAACCTTTGTGAAACCCCTCACAAATGATTTTGAATCATCCCGGATGATGTGATCAAAAATAGAAAACAATAACAAACAGATAGAATTTTTCCATGACTTAGCATCAGGACCCAATTTATTAAAATTGACTCAAGGAAAGGTAAAAAACCCTTACAGACTGACTCACCGCTAGCCTACCCAATCCTGAGCTGGCTTGATTTTCACTTGACCTTGCGGAACTGAAATGTCAGTAGGCAAGGCAGTTGTAAAAAACAGAAGTAATATAAATGTTTGCTATCATCAAAATTATATTTCATAAAATCATATTCGCAATAATCTCCCCCTTTTTTATGATGGAAAATAAAAAAATTTAAGCAGTTCTATTGAAACATCACAACGAAATTTAATGTTAATCAAGATGTTCAAATTTTACTAAAAGATAAATATAGTACAATTAAACAACATAAAAGAATTAACAAAGTACAACTATACATCATAAAATAATATAACTACTCCCCATTTTAACTTCACAAAAAGGAGGAGGGAATATAAAAAAACATAAACTACTAAAATGAATAAAGTACATCACAGAAAAAATGACACAAGAACACAAACTACAAGTAGGGCAGCCCCTGATCATCCGAAGGAAGTGGTGGTGGTGGTTGAAAAAAGCTTGAAAGAGTAGCAAATTGTTCCCAAAACCAGGCCATATCCTGGTCGTGATGGCGCTGCTGGTGAGCTACATAAGAATCAAACTGAGCAACATCCTCTAAATGTTGTCTCTCCTATTAAAAAATGTAGGACTCAAACTGTGCCTCACACTGGTCAAACTACTCCATCAGTTGATCCAACTGAGAGTGCTGGCGGAGCGGAGCAGAGTTATAGGAATAGGTGCTAGAGCCACCTCCTCCTCTGCTCCATTAGCTTCCTCGTGCTCTAGGTGGAGATGAGTACTGTGAAGAATGTAAAAAGAGTTATTGGCATAAAAGGCAGGCTAAAAGTTCAGAGGTGCAGGATATTGAAGGTTATACTTGGATTCTAGGACTTAAGTTATGATGTGTCTAAGGGAAAGGATAGGCTTCCTCCTATGTCCTTGATCCCTAATGCTCATGAGGTGCTCAATGTAGTAGAAAATAAGATTAGTTGCATTGAAATCTCGATGGGCCATGATATAGAAAGTTGTGATCGAAAGGAGTGGAGTAATGTGGTCACGATCACTAGCTTTCGAAATAAATGAGGTATAAAGGACATGTTGGATTATCCTAGCATATTTGAGTAAGTTGCTAGACTCGCCAACATGATAAGAGACATTAGTGTTCCTAAGAAAGTGATTAGTTATAGCCCAGTCATAATCGGGGTCTTGAGATAAGAGGTGAAGCTTGTCCCCTATGGTCGACAATTGCAGGATCTCATGACAATCTTGATATGTAATCTGAACAAGACGCTTATTGACATAAGACTAAAGTGCAGTAAAGGACGAGTTGATTCGGAGGCTAGCAAAATATTCAAAAAGTAGTTCAAAATTGAAGGGAATGGGAAGTGAAAGGAAAAAAGTCAGAGAGGTGTGTGCAAAAAGGTCGAGAATAGGATAAGAAAGCATACGTGGGTTGATAGTCTGTTATAAGGTGATCCCGGCAATCTTATAACAAAGATAGGCAGCTTGGTCGGCCACCTCAAGGAAACGAGGGACAAATTTGTTAGGATAGTTGCTACTTAGTTCTTGATTGTTGATATTCTTGCAACTTATATGTTTTTTATGATCCCAAATATTATTTCTTTTATTATTATTTCTCCTAACATATTTTGGAAGAATTATTTTGATGTTTATGTGTACTAACATTTCAGTAAAATCGTACTCTAGATTGTTGAAGACTTCAAATAAGAATAGTTTAGGGGTTATTATAATTGAAGTTTATATTTTTTATTTTATTGAGTCTAAGATAGTATGATTTTAATTAAGTAACTGTGCACACACACACCAGGGGAGAGTTTAAAAATTGTAATTTTTTAAACTGATCGTACTGCTGGATTGAACTTCATACGGGATGATTTATTTAGTTATTTTTCCCCGATGAGCAGTCAAATTAATAGAAAGATGAAAATTTTTCTAAGTATTAATCATACTGTATGATCACCATTCATACATACCTTCAGAGTACGAAATGGACAAATCCCTTTCCATTCAAAAAGATTTTTTCTAAGTATGGATCGTACTGTACGATCATAATTCGTACATGCCTTCTAGAGTATGAAATACTGAGGTCTCTTTTTGTCCCAACTTATCATCCTGATGAACTTGAAATTTTTTGGAACTGATCATACATTATGATGTCATCATCATACGTACGCCATACAGGGTATGAAATTGTGGGGTCCCTCTTTGTCCCGATGAAGATGAAAAATTTTCTAACTGTTCGTACCGGATGAACTTGGTTTGTATCGAACTATCATCATGTATGAAATGATTTCGTACCAATACAAAATAGGTTCGTACACAATAGTTTTTGAACTATTCATACGTACAAATATATGATTGTACTGTATGATCATGTATGCTCAAAATTGAAAATTTTAGTTTTTTAGATGGTTTTTCATGTCTTTGGTATAAAAGGTCCACTAAAACTGACATTAAAAAGTCTTGTCTTCATTATTTTTCAAGGGAAATTAAAAGAGAGAGTGTGAAAGAGTGTTTGAGAGAGGTTTCTTGCGAGTGGAGTGTGAAGGGT
>NW_021464756.1:0-355 GCF_001605985.2 Dendrobium catenatum
ATTGCTTTAAAAAAATATACTTTAAAAGTTATTTTTTACAATAACTTTAAATAATTATTTTCTCTATAGCCGCTTTATAAAACAACAAAAAGGTTGTCACAAACAAAGCAATAGAAGGCATTGTTCTATGGCTTTGTTTAGGATAACTTTTTTACTGCTTTATGAAGCAATTTTAAGTACAATATTTTTTTGTATTAATTTTTTTTTACTAAAAAGTTGCTTCATAAAGCAGTAAGAAAGTTGTCCCACACGAGGCCTAAATTTGATACATAATTATTATCTAATCTACAAGTGTGTTACTGTTGGTAAACCTAAGTTTGTTCACTATGAATTAGGTTGTTAAACCTAAGTTTAT
>NW_021464757.1:0-467 GCF_001605985.2 Dendrobium catenatum
AAAACTAGATATTCCTCCCCTTGGAAGCCGAACACTCGTCACAGCACATCCTTGTGGAAAAGTATTCAAGCAACTGCAGAATTGTATAAAAGCAATTTTAATTTTCATGTCTTGGAAAATAGTACCATTGCTACTCTCTGGGATCACTGGTGTCCTAATGGTCATTTTCTGGATTCCAATCCAGATTTTCAACATCTTACTTGTTGTCAAGATTCTATCTCCCTAGCTAATTGGATGAATGGTAATTCCTGGGCTCTCCCTAATTCCCTTAGCCGGCACACGTTGGAATTCTTTTATGCCATTCCTATTTCCAACAGTAAGTCTAAACATATAACATGGGATAACAACGAAAATGCTTCTTTCAAGGATTTTTATAGAGAATACTTTGCTTTGGAAAGTGATGTGGATTGGGCTAACCTGGTTTGGAACAAAAAAACATTCACTTAGACACTCTGTGTACTCTTGGA
>NW_021464758.1:0-216 GCF_001605985.2 Dendrobium catenatum
ATTGGAGTCTAATGCAAGTGAGTTTACCTAATTTGGAATTTTTTTACAATTAGTTATGAGTTTTCTTAGGCCGGGATATTTATTAGAATTTTCTAAATTTCTTACTAAATAGCCTTTTTTATTGTTTTGCTCCAAATCAGCTCCAAACTGATTGGAATCACTCCCAAAGATCAGGGATCACCAGAAAAAGTGTTCCCAAGTATTTGGAGAAGATTT
>NW_021464759.1:0-305 GCF_001605985.2 Dendrobium catenatum
ATGAAGCTTATTTTATTAATTATTCTCTGAGCTCTTTAAGTCTTGATTCTAAGACTGGCTTTACTTGGATCACATTTTCCTCTGGATTCAAGGTTCCTACCTGCTATTCTATTTATGATAATTTAACATTTCTTTTGTTGTGGTATAGCTTTTTTTCCTTATAGGTGAAGCGTCTTTCAACTCTCTTCGTGTTTTGTTGCAAAAAGATTGGGCCTTACTGTAATCATATTATCTTTCTTTTTTGGATGCTTGCCTATAACATCGTTACCATGTTATTAGGGTGACTTGTATTTTTGATTAGTGGT
>NW_021464760.1:0-274 GCF_001605985.2 Dendrobium catenatum
GTTGGCTGTGAATTTAACTCTCCCATTCGCGCGCTTCTAATGTTAAATCCCGTTAAATCCACCGAACCGAGGGATTTAGTAAATCCGGTATTTAAGTCGTAAATCCATAAATCCGGGATTTAACGGCACACAAAAATCATTTGGATGAATTTTGCATAAACCCGACTTAAATCCAACGATAGATCTGATACCAAAGAGCCCCTTAGACCACAAAACTATTAATAACTTTCAATATACAAAAAAATAAACTCATCCCAAAATTTCATTCCATTAT
>NW_021464761.1:0-359 GCF_001605985.2 Dendrobium catenatum
CAAGCAACGACGTCAAGCGGTGGTCCGGCGGAGGTGAGGGCCTCAAGTGGTGGTCCGGCAGAGGAACAACATCATGCGGTGGTCCGGCGGAGGTGAGGCCCTCAAGTGGTGGTCCGGCGGAAGTCAGACGGTGGTCGAGGAGGAGCTTCTTCCTTATCTTCCTTCTCTTCTTCCTTCCTCTCTTCTTGCTTCCTCCCCTTTCAAGAGAAATGAGGGGTCTATTTATAGATTTATGGAGTGGCATGGCTCGTAAATACGTGAGAGATCAAGGGTAAATGGTTAGTGGTTGGATGGACAACCGATATTGAATCTCTTGATCATTGACCGTTTGATGGGCATTTGAACGTCTTAATGATTTT
>NW_021464762.1:0-554 GCF_001605985.2 Dendrobium catenatum
TCTTCTCCCTCTCTCAGACTTCACCCGTTCCTCACTCCCTTTTAAGCTCTCTGTTCAAGTTTCCCCCAAAAGAACGAAGCAAAAATGGCTACCCAAGACACTTACCAAGTGTCATGTAAAAACTTAAATAGAAGATCTCAAAATGAGCTCATTAATATAAGTTGTCGACTTTATCATCAAGGATGATACTAATATCGTCCTCTACAATCAGTGCAAAATAAGCCCAATCAGTCGAGACAATTTGAGACGATCAGAAAAAATTTGTTCATTTCGTCCAGGATGATAATATATCATCCTGGATGATCAGTACAAATTATGGAATATCATCCTGAATATCGCCCTAAAAAAGAGTTGTTCGATGTCCAATCATCCAGCATATCGGCCCGAACGATCTTGTGATTATCCAGGATGATTTGATCATCCAATCAAGTCATAATTGCTTTCCTTAAATGCTAGATTAATTTAGGAAAAATTGTCCTAGATCGTCCTAGATGATATTTTATAGTCCTGGATGATCCCCTGGATGATGTCTAAAAATAAGTAATTCCTAAATA
>NW_021464763.1:0-654 GCF_001605985.2 Dendrobium catenatum
GAAAGTGGGCCGATGAGTTTTCCTTATAATAAAAGATTTGTTACGTAATTTTGAATGTTAACTGTAACTGATTGATCGATTAAGTTTACAAGTAGAGAGTGAAAACTTTTTATTGATTATTGAAAGCCAATTGTAAAATGATTTAAGATTTATGAATAATAATGATAAAATAAAAATTAACGACCAAGTAGATGATATAATAAACTTAATGACAACAGTCGAGAAGTTGGGGTTCAGATATTGAAAACACCTTAAAGTTGGATATCTTAAATTTTTATTTTAATTGTATCTATATATGGTAAATTCTTAACAATGACAAAAATATGATTAGATTGAATTACCAATACTGATGTGCCACGTGTATGGTTAGTTAACAAAATTGATTGATAGATAAAATTGATGTAAAACTAATAAAATTCACATTGATACGGATGAGACAGAACATAGCATACGACAGGAACACTAATAGACATTAATAAACATATTGATGCAGTACACTGATAAGCATACTGATATAGCATACTGATATGATATTGATAAATAACAATACATGACATAATGATTAATAAAAGCATGTGATAGAACTATCACCATGAATATAACTGATAGATAATTGAGGCTTCATTGTACAACACTTGTTATTAATTAATAGTA
>NW_021464764.1:0-1464 GCF_001605985.2 Dendrobium catenatum
GAATGCTTGGGAATCAACGCAATAGCCGTGGCTTTAGCAGCAGGAGGAAGGGTACCCATAGAAAAAAAATGCTTAACAGCATTGCAAACATACAACCCAATAACCTCCCAGGACTTCTTGTAGAAAGAGAAGGTGAATCCATCAGGTCCAGGCGAGGAAGCATTTGGCCCAGAAAAAATAACAGTTTTGATCTCCTCATTGGTAATGAGAGGTAAGATCAAATAAGGAGGGATAGTAGCACCTGCAGGTAAATTAGATAGGGACGGGCAACAAGGTGTAGGGGTATTGTATAAATTCTTAAAGTAAGAAATCGCAGCACTGGCAATTTCCTTGTGAGTAGAGAAAGTGCCTTCAGAAGTAGTGAGCTCAGAAATCCTGTTATGATTCCCTCTAGACTTAATGCGAGCATACAAAAACCCCAGATCATCTTCCCCATTAGAAAGCCATCTCGCTTTGGCCCTCTGAATAATCCAAGAAGACCAGGCAGAATTCAAATTGTGAAGTTCCCCGTTAATATCTTTAAGTTTAGCATTTAAAATAGGATCAAGGGGATTAGCATTGATATGGCTTAAAAGATGGGATTGCCTTTGTTCCACAGCAGAAATTTTATATTTAATAAAAGAGGAATCAGCCCATTCTTTTTTCTTTAAGAAAGATTTCAAAAGTCTCAATTTCCCATATAGGTTACAAATAGGACTACCACCAAAGTGCATTGAAAAAGCAGCAATAAGATCCGACCAATACCCCTCCATATTAGTCCAATAATCCTTAAACTGAAACCTTCCAGAAATGGAATTAGCAGATCCAGAATTAAGTAAAATAGGGGAGTGATCCGAGGTACCAGGGGGTTCAACCTTGTAAAGGATTTAGGATAAAGATCAAGCCACTGTTGATTCACCATCATCCTATCTAATTTAACATGAACAGGGTCACTTGCTCTTTGGTTGAACCAAGTGTAGTGAAGTCCAGTAGAGGCCAGGTCAAAAGTACCCGAGGAAGAGTACCAGCTGTTAAGTTCCCCAAGTTGACTAAAATGAGGAGGGGCACCCCCCAACTTATCATTAGCATCTTTGAAACAATTGAAATCCCCCATAATGATCCAAGGGGAATTAATATTGGCGGCAATGGACTCCAAGTCTAACCAAATAGATTTCCTTTCTTCCAGGGAATTAGCCGCGTAAACCACAGAAATCCAAAATTTCTCAGA
Source organism: Dendrobium catenatum (assembly GCF_001605985.2). Taxonomy (NCBI): domain Eukaryota; kingdom Viridiplantae; phylum Streptophyta; class Magnoliopsida; order Asparagales; family Orchidaceae; genus Dendrobium; species Dendrobium catenatum. The sequence continues at coordinate 1,208 of NW_021464764.1, forward strand.
ATCACCAGTTTGGATAACACCATGAATCAATTGAGACGAGCAAAATGAGGGAGTAAAAGTGATCACATCAGATTTCCACTTTAACCAAATCCGACCCGGATTTGAAAAATTAAAATTGTCACAACTTTTCTCATTAGAAAAAACCATATGAGTATGAAAAAACCACTGATCAGTCAGATGGGTAGACGAAATCTTCGCTTCCAGGATACAGAGGAAGTCAATATGATGAGCAGCAATAAGACGTTTACAGGTTAGAA
>NW_021464765.1:0-580 GCF_001605985.2 Dendrobium catenatum
CGCACATGCACAATTCACCATAGGACACACTTAGTATAGAGATCTACGATGCATCCATCACATCATAACATACATACATCCATTCATGCAAGCATAAGGAGGAACCCAAACTCACTTGGGTTCCCAAATCTAAACTTTGAATGAAATTGTAGGGATGCTCTCACAAAAGACATAGTGAGATCTTGTGGTACCTGGATAGTGGATGCTCGTGACACATGACTGGAGATATGAAGAAGTTCATTCTACTGGAGACCAAAACTGGAGGCAAAGTAACATTGGGAGATAACCCTACCAGGAAAGTGATAGGCTCAGGTATTGTTGGCAATGCTAAAAATTTTTTAATTACAAATATCTTACTAGTGGAAGGTTTGAAGCATAATTTACTTAGCATTAGTCAACTGTGTGACAAAGGTTTTGATATTAAATTTCTATCAGATAAATGCCTGATTAGTTTAAATGATAAACTAGTTTTAGAAGGAAAAAGAATGAACAATGTTTACATGTTAGACCTTGATTGCATTGATGGTTCAAATTCATTTTGTTTAAAAACAATAGTTGATGACTCGTGGCCATAGCATAG
>NW_021464766.1:0-276 GCF_001605985.2 Dendrobium catenatum
TCTTTGAATTTAAATTTGAATCATGCATAACACTTTTCTAAATAAGAATTTCCAAATTTGGAAAGAATTGAAATTCAAAATTTGAATTTCAAATTTGAATTAAATCCTTTCTAATTTCTCGTAGGGTGAATTATGGAAAGTCATGAAGATATTGAAGATTACCGTCATGGGGGAAAAAGATGGGGTTTCGGGTAAGGTTAGAATCCAGCGGCCAAACGAAGATGGGGAGAAGGAAGAAGGATGGAACAAAAACAATTTAAAGAAGAGATAAAAACG
>NW_021464767.1:0-267 GCF_001605985.2 Dendrobium catenatum
ATCATGGTGCAACCATTGTCAGCAGCGCAATGACAATGGCGTGAACCGCGGGACGAATCTAGCGGCGCCAAGTGTCGAGCCGAGGTAATTTTGGGTTTTATATTTATTTTAATTGATTTTAAACCCGATTTCGCTCAACAATTCACAGAAAATTCAATTTAGCTCCGTTTTTTACGCACAATATATCGAATCGAGCGGAATTGAATTCTATTTAATTTAAAGTTAGTTTTATTTAAAAATATTAAGTAGAGTTTTTATAATTTTGAA
>NW_021464768.1:0-237 GCF_001605985.2 Dendrobium catenatum
ATCATCAATTTCAGAAAATCGGAAATCGTACGAAAATACAGCGGCATAACGGCAGTATATGGAATTTACACAAAAATCACAGAATCCACAAATTACCAAATTAGTAAAGAACGTTCACAACAACATTATAAGACTTTTATTCTACTGCCCAAATAATTTCAGACATCACCAGAATTTACAGTTAAAATAAAACACCGCCAAATCAAAACTATCCGGTAAAAAATCTCTAGAAAATAA
>NW_021464769.1:0-333 GCF_001605985.2 Dendrobium catenatum
AACCCACTTGATATTGCATGGTTTAAGTTCAATATCTTCAAGTTCCCAAGCAATTAGCTCAAGTTTCACTAATTTATTTAAAATTGAGTTAGGTCTATGCTCAATTTAAGTTTGAATTAGTGTAGTTCTTTGTTCGGTTCAAGTTCTCATGTTCTTGTCCACCTTGCAAGTTCAAGTCAAGCTCAAATTCACTTAAGTTCAAGTTCAAATCAAGCTTGTATTTATTTCATTTGAGTTTGAGTTCTTTTATGTCGATTTGGTCCAATCAAGTTCACAAGTCCGCTGTCAACTTATCCAAGTCCTTGTTCAAATTCAAAAGTCCACTGTGGTCCG
>NW_021464770.1:0-387 GCF_001605985.2 Dendrobium catenatum
ATTCATTAATGAATTCAATATTTGACGTATAGTTTAATTTTAGCGTATTAAGAAGAAATGACCATTTAGTTGATTTTCAAATATAGTATAAATACTCTATTATTAGGTGTCCCTAGCCAATCGCTACCACCGATTTGCATCGGTGCCGGCATTAGCGTCCGGTCACTGGACGTTCGGACACCCAATATAGACGCGCCACGTCACCCGAATAACACTGGGTCCTGATGGATTAGTGTCCGGAACGTAATAATTTTCCCCTTGACTGACACCACCACTACTAGCCACATTTTATTGCTCACCAGCCTTGTTATTTTGAACCAGCCGATTCAAATTCCATAAGTTTTAAATATTTTTTTAATAAATTAATTAATATATATTTAAAGCATT
>NW_021464771.1:0-251 GCF_001605985.2 Dendrobium catenatum
CTCATTCATATTTTTCTTACCACACTTTAATTTTTGCATTTTAACATCTTGTATGTTTACTTTCTTGCAAATCAACTTGAGAACTTTGAGATTGTTTTGGATTTGATCAGTATTAGAAAATAAAAATAAAAGTTTAAAGAATAAAAAAGTAATATTTTGAAATTAATTTTCTACAAAATAAAAAAAAAATAATGTTTGATTTTTTTTAATATTTGTTTCCTCTTGAGATAATTTGTTTAAAAGCTATTGTT
>NW_021464772.1:0-280 GCF_001605985.2 Dendrobium catenatum
TCAGATTCATGGTCCTTATTCTTCACAAATAGAATATGTGTGTTCCATAGAGACAAATAAGGATGAATGAATCCTCTCTCAACTAACTCATAAAGCTATACCTTTAACTTCTGAAGCTCCTTATGTGCCATCCTATATATAGCCATAGAATTCAAGGCCAAACCCAAAAAATACATCAATGTAGAACTCTATATCTCTATCTAAAGGCAAATTAACAAACTCATCAATACATCTAAAAAATCTTGTACGGCTGGGACATCGAAAAGAGAACTGGAATTTA
>NW_021464773.1:0-215 GCF_001605985.2 Dendrobium catenatum
AAGTTGGAAACTTTGAAAATTAAAATTGGGACCATTCGAATTCCGATTTCAGCAAACTTACAGTCTAACTGAGCGTCTCGGTAATACAAACCCAATGACACCAAAATCGATTCAATCTGAGTCCAAATAGACCCAAATCAAGAGTCTGAAGCACTGTTGGAGGGTTCAAACTACAATTTGGATTACCAACCTGTTTCCAAACATGACGTGCTTAT
>NW_021464774.1:0-261 GCF_001605985.2 Dendrobium catenatum
ACCTCCTTTGACTAAGTAGACCAGGGACCACGATGGCCCGAGACGACGGAACCATGGGATATTGATCGGGTTCATCATCCATTCCCCCACCATCCGCTTTAAGTGTAGGATGGTGCAATTTCTATTTTAAATATGAAATCTTCAAATCCTTCCAAGTACCCAAATTCAAACCCAATTTCCAAATCCAAATTCGTGCTGCTATTATATGTCAGATATACGTATTTTATATGTATCTGATTGACGACTAGCCTTAATCGAAAG
>NW_021464775.1:0-1091 GCF_001605985.2 Dendrobium catenatum
CAACACACATTCGCTCTTTGTGAGCTGAGATTAATTTCAAATTTATCACCCCCAACAAACGGCTGCGGGAGGTGAATTTTTTTTTAAGTTTCAGTTTTAAGGTGATGTATTTTATTTCAAAGATTTTAAACTTTTATTGAATTTGAGATTTGACCCCTTCGGTTGAGATTTTCGATCAACACGGCCATCATCGGGGTGACGTTAAGGTCATTTGTATTTTTGTAGGATTTTGGGAGGCATTTTATAATTCAAGTTGTGTCGACTTCAGTCCTTCCGAGGAGGAAACTTGAATATTAGACCCGCGTAATATTCTCGAATCGTTGGATTTGAGACTTAGATGAAATGATTGGAGCACATATAGGTTATAGCATTTGCCCTGTGCAGCATTCTCGGTCATTGGTGTTTATGCTTTTAACAAGTTGACCGGAGCACATATAGGGATATATTTAGTTTTGCAAATATAATGTTCTATTAGCGAGCATTTGACTTTAAAAGATCATATTTAATACATACAGTGCATTTTAAAATATTTATATATGATTCATTTTATCAAGTGATTTTATTTAGAAAAATGCCTGAGATTTAATTTAAGGGCCTATGAACGCCTTATGTCCGCTTGTACACATGTTGCGGATCCGGTGGCGTGGTGTTATTTGTTACTTCTTACAAATGAATTGTAATCCTTTCACATTTGTCCACATACAACACGTTGAACATATAATGAGCCTCCTTTAATGGCTTGTAGGCTTTTACAATTATTGTAGTCATTTAATATCTTGTTCATACACGATATTTTGTGTGTATGACATATTTCCTTTATACGACATGTCGAGTGCATTGCAACTTGTTACATTTTTTGCATGTCAAATTCAATCTCTATTTTATCATCATATGACATTGATATCAAAAATTATAATGTAGATTTGTGAACTTCAATCTATTATAATCTTTCCAAAATGTTATTAAACATCATAACCATATTGAGAACAATACGATAAAAGATTTATTCTTCTCATTAGCCATCACTTCCTCCACCTTAACCATCATAAATATGCTAGATCTATGAAGTGGATTTTGTTTAAGTTGGTGAG
>NW_021464776.1:0-208 GCF_001605985.2 Dendrobium catenatum
GTGAAATAAGCACCTTTCAATTAGTTTTAAAGCTAATAATGAACTTTTATGGCTGGAATTTCAACGAAGTTAGATCATCTCTGAGGAAGCATCAATACTAGTAGATGAGAGTTATTTTGTATCACTTAATGGGCATAATTTTTTAAGATTAGAATATTTAAATGTCCTTACTCTAACGTATACAACCTTTATTGGATGAATCACCCAA
>NW_021464777.1:0-265 GCF_001605985.2 Dendrobium catenatum
TTTCTTAAGAAGAATTATATAGAAAGTATATCATATTATTATGACTTGTGAGTTTGAGCAGAGTTAATTAATAAAATTTGAATTTGAGCTAATATTTTATTCCGCTCACAAGTGATTATTTATTATGAATGAAAAAAATGTTTGTGATTTAAGTATATATTATAATAAAATGATAGAAGAAAAAAAAAACAAAAAAATCACTTAATATAAAAAATGAAATATAATTTGTACATATTTTTAATAAATTTTTATTTAAATAATGAAT
>NW_021464778.1:0-562 GCF_001605985.2 Dendrobium catenatum
ACTCTAGATCTAGGTTAGGCCGGTGTTTACTTTACTGATGTGTGCCAAATTTTTCGTAGTTTTCACTGCATGTTGTGGATGAAATTTTTTTGGTGTGTCTGCTTACTTTTCTGCACTCTGTGGATGGATTGATGTGTTCGGCGACTAGATTACCCTTAGGTTAGGTACGATCTGGATGTTCACATAGATTTCTGCAGGTGGCCACGCTCGTGCAGGGAAGTAAAAGGGGGCTAAATCAATAAAAAAAATTATTAATTGTTATAAAGGCTTGCACAGGTGCCCTAGCTGCTAAAGCCCCCAAATTAAAAGAGCGTGGCCAGTGTGTTTACTTTCCTTTTCGCACATATATAACTACTTAGGAATAACTGCTTAGGATAACCCTGCAGGTGAGTCTAGATTTTATTTTTATATAAATGTAATTTGTATAATTGTCAAGTGTTGTGAAAATTAATTTTGAGTCGGGATATATAGGTCCAAATCTTTGATTCCAAAGAGGAAAGGATGCCCTTTTGGGAAGCATTCCTCTTTCCATTTGGAAATCCAAATTTGGATCACACTTCTC
>NW_021464779.1:0-248 GCF_001605985.2 Dendrobium catenatum
GTAAATTTGATAATTATTGGATATAATTTTCAATAATTAAATGATATTAAAGAAAAACTGGATAAATATAACTTCTTAGAGATTGATTAAAAAAAGAGAGAAGGCTGTTAACATTTGTTGCGTGCTAGAATATAGGCGGCAGTAGAGTTAGAAAATATTCGTCTTAGCATTGCACGAGTATTCTGCACACAAACAGAAAAGAGAAACGAACATCAGAGTTTTTACGTGGAAAACCCAAAAAGGGAAAA
>NW_021464780.1:0-280 GCF_001605985.2 Dendrobium catenatum
GCCGGAGATCATTGGAGAGTTTTTCCTTCCTCACAAACTGAAGGAAAGTTGTATCTTGCAAGTGCTTTTCATTTCTTATTGAAATACAAGTGTTTGCTTTGATTTCCTACAAGTTTCTTCTCATATTCCCACTGTTTGTCATGTATTTCTGCTGTAAACAGCAGATTTCTGCTGTGGACAGCCATTTGGCTGTTATTTGTTCACCAATTTGGGTTAGGTTTGCTTGCGAACTCAAGTATTTCATATCAAAAAGCTCCTCCTTTCTTACCCAGCAATTTTC
>NW_021464781.1:0-934 GCF_001605985.2 Dendrobium catenatum
TATTTAAATATATTATTAGTTAAACCGGCCAGTTCTTAAAAAACGGATCGGTTCAACCGGCGGTTCAAACCGGTTTTGACCGGTTCGCTGCTAGACTGGTTCTTAGGGAGGACTGAATCGGCTGTAAGACCGATTCACGGTTGAACCGGTCGAACCGGACTGTCCGGTCCGATTTTCAAAACAATGAGTGTGATAATTCACTCTTTCAAGGAGTGTGAAAATGCACTTGTTGTAAGAAATAGGATATCTATAATATATTAGTCTATCCACTTGTTTCCGACACATACAACAAACAATTCACTGGTTAAAAGCCATAAGGCTTTTGGTTAATGAGGTAGCTTATCAGCATGAACAAGGACTCTTAATACACATAACAACTCATAAAGACAATATTATAAAACTTACATTTACTATAGCCCTCATATAGAAAATGAAAGATGAACAACCACCTACAAGTAATGACAGTGAACGTACAATGATTACAAAGATACCCTCATAGTCAATGACAATAAAGCATCTAGCATATGTATAAGCTTCATGCAAAAAAAAAAAGGAAATTGATGTATGACAAATGCAATGATTTGCTTGAGGTTGTTTCGAGGCCCTGGAAATATCTGAAGCTCTAGGGTTTTCCTCGGAAATGTTCGGCGCCGTCCAGGCTTCCTTCATCCGGGAGAGGTTGATTCCTCTCCCATATGGAGATCGGTGACTTCCCTCCGCTTCGGAATCCTTCGATTCTGGGGCCTATTCCGGCTTTTTCTCCGGCTTCTCCTGATATATCCTTCGCTAAGAATCTGGCCAATCCTTCCATGATGAATGAAGATTTTCCTGTATCCTTTGTTCGCCCGAGTCAAAAGCTTACTTTTAAGAGAGATGATCTTTCTGAAGGTCTTTCAGTTTGGTCTTTCTCTTTAGTTGGTTATTCTTTGGGGCC
>NW_021464782.1:0-1086 GCF_001605985.2 Dendrobium catenatum
TATTTTTCAAAACCTATTTTCAAAATTCCACCAACAAGGGGCTCTACTCGTCATCCTATCGATGATAAATTTCAAACAATTGAAGATGAAACTGTATACCACCATTTCAAATAAGCCCTTGTCATGCATTTCCACATCCTAAACTAAGCAGTCCTCAATTATCAGGTTATGGACATCTTTGCATCCACCACTCTGGAATTTCCCTTAACCCTTTCCTTTCCCCTCAACTTTGAACTACTCCTTAAATTCTTTTCAAGACCTAGAGTAAATGTTTGTTTTTCCTCAGTTAACTCTTATATTTTAGGCATCCTAGACAAATAACAAAACTTGACCTTATTTAATTTTTCATCTTTCGGTAGTAGAGTTCAACCACATAACTTATCATCTAGGAGTGACTATGATTGGACCACCTTAGTTTGACCCATCAGAATACTCCCTTAAAACAACACCAGCCTCTCATCCACTCACTTAACCAAAATGTTTATATCATCTAACATATTCTTGGCACATTGATTCTAACTAAGGATGCACATTGAGTAAATACCACCCCACTACTATTAATTGTGATTCTTTTCATTATATATGGAACTACATTTAAAGAGTCCCATATAATCAATAACTATTTTTTAAATCATACTCTCATTCACTGACCATCAACCTGATGTAAGCAGAACATCAATTTATGACACCAAGCCATTTATGTCTTTTATAAAAAATATTAACTTTTGTATCCCATACCAACAGATATATTTTTGATATTATTCTATAATGGTTCCTTACACATTTTATTTCATTGACACCATGAGGATGAGCATGAGTTTGATGAGGTGAGGGAAGACCTTGTAGCACCCACATTGTAGAGTGAAAAAAATTCTAAAGTTGTAAAGATTGCATTATATGATCTATTTATCAGAAATCAAGTATAATAACTTATTGAGTAATTCATATTTTTTTTAAAACTAATAATATTGTATGAACTAGATCATATATGATATCAGTTTAAATCAAAATCCTAGACCCCATTCAAATTTATGTAAGTATTTTTAATTTTTAATTTTAAACTTATTGTACCATACGAACATCTTC
>NW_021464783.1:0-234 GCF_001605985.2 Dendrobium catenatum
CTCACATAGAAACAGAGGATATCATCCTCTATACTCTTAAAGGACTTCCTCCTTCCTACAATCCATTTAAAGCTGCAATACGAATTTCGCCTCATACCATATCCCTTGAATCACTCTATTCCTTGTTATGTAGCGAAGAGATAAATCTTCAAATTGAGATTCAACAGGAAGTCACTGCAACTGGAGATGTACAAGCCTTATACTCTTCAAGGGGTAGAGGTAGAAACTCTGTTT
>NW_021464784.1:0-381 GCF_001605985.2 Dendrobium catenatum
ATATATCCTTCATCTTTGAGCCCTATGAAATCATCAGTGTAAGCTTTGGTGATCACTGATTCATTGAGAACTCATAAGCCTTGATAATCTTCTTCAATTTGACATTCAGAACTTGGTTGGAGTTGGTTTGTCATCAAATCATTATGGTCATGCTCCTAATGATTGTATTGTTTATGAATGGGATGTTGGGGATTCCATACACCAACTATCCTTGCTTGCTTGCAAGCCATTATCTGTACTTTTAAAGATCTTCAATGTTCATGTATTGTAATTATCTCAAAAAAGATCAATTGCTGGAGCTTTCGTTATGATTCATGAATATTTCATTCAGTATTTTACAAATTCATTATCACATGGCATGTTTGTGTGTAATTGAAAGTT
>NW_021464785.1:0-241 GCF_001605985.2 Dendrobium catenatum
TCTTGTGCCGATCAACAAACTTGTAGATTTTTGTACTCTTGAATGCAGTACCATTGTCAGAGATTATCCGGCGTGGCACACCGAATCTGTAAACGACATTATGGGTGAAGAAATTAATCACATGCTCGGATGTGACCTCTCTGAATGGAGCTGCTTCTGCCCACTTGGAAAAGTAGTCCGTCGCTGCTAGAATAAAACGGTGTCCCGCTGAAGACGGCGGATCTATTGGCCCGATAATATC
>NW_021464786.1:0-259 GCF_001605985.2 Dendrobium catenatum
ATGAATCCAGACATCGGACATAATAATTTTCCCTCTCTCACACACAAATTTTCTTTTATGCTGAAATATATCCTTTACCTAAAAGATTACGCTTTTTTTTTTTACCTGTATTGAATGTTTAACCAAAATTATTGAATACAACTTATCACCCCTCAAACTTGGATTCTGCAACATGGTGTATTAACTCTGTTTATATTCAAAACAACTAATTAAGAATTCTTGCAAACCTTAAGTGCATTAGGTTTACCAAAAAATGCCT
>NW_021464787.1:0-255 GCF_001605985.2 Dendrobium catenatum
TTAGGACTAGTAAACCTTTGGAAATTCTTCACATGGAACTTTTCGGACCAGTAGGAAATGTAAGTCTAGGAGGGAAGGTATACGGATAGGTTATAGTGGATGATTTCTCAAGATTCACTTGGGTTAGATTTCTTTTTCATAAGAGTGAATTTTTTGATTAATTCAGAAATTTTTCAACTTGGATTCAAAGAAAACTAAGGAGTTAAATAATTTCTATTCAAAGTGATCATGGAGGAGAATTTGAAAATGAAAGAT
>NW_021464788.1:0-258 GCF_001605985.2 Dendrobium catenatum
TGGAGGTTCTAGTGTAAAGAAAACTAGAACTGATTTTAGTGGAAGTTCTTCTAATGCCAGAACTTGTGATAGATGTGGCAGGATGCACAGAGGTGAATGCTTAACGGGCTCCAATGTTTGCTTTTATTGCCATCAGCCTGGGCATATGGCTAGGAACTGCCCAAAGGGCCCTAGGGAGGGGAGGTCTAGTGCTCCACCTCAGCAGAGTTTTGGGAGACAGCCTACAGTTGGTAGACCCAGAGCTCAGGAGTCCACTGC
>NW_021464789.1:0-306 GCF_001605985.2 Dendrobium catenatum
TTGTAAGTAAGAAGAATTTATCAAAAACATGATTCAATTTAGACATTCGAATATAGAAAATCATTACAAGAGAGATGTAAAAAAAATTTGATATTTCAAAGTTCAATAGAATATAAATGAACATAAGATCAATTTGAATTAAGAGATTGAAAGAATTTGGAAAGAAGAGAATTTTTGGGCACATTTTTGTGCATCTTTTGATATTGGGTTAATTTTGTGCATCTTTTTCATATTTGCGTACCTTTGCACATTCCTTTTGATTTTTGTACTTTTTGTATAATTTTCAAGAGTAATTGAGACAAATTC
>NW_021464790.1:0-217 GCF_001605985.2 Dendrobium catenatum
TAATGTACAATGAATGCAAGCATCAACGAACAAAAGCGGGAGATTAGTTAGTGCACTACAATCTATCTGCGCAAATCATGCAAGTAGTGCACGACAGTCTACCTGTACGAAGCAGCGAATAACTCTATTCAAAAGCTGCTACGCAATGCCACCGGATCCGCAACTTCTATACAAGCGGAAAGAAGGCGTTCCACGAATATTCTAAAATACCCTCGCA
>NW_021464791.1:0-240 GCF_001605985.2 Dendrobium catenatum
ACTAATAAAAAAGAAAAGGAAAAAATACAGACGTCACGAGTGACCAAAATTACTCACTAATGATAGAAACCATACAAGTAAACAAGTGGAGACGGTACAGTCCACATTCTCTGATAGCCAAATAAATTTTTTTAGTTGAGCAAACCTTATCATTCCATTTAATACTCCGAATTATAATATGTTGGTTCATTTATTGGCGTCATTTTCATTTATATTTTGCGAATAAATAAATATGACGTG
>NW_021464792.1:0-203 GCF_001605985.2 Dendrobium catenatum
TTATAGATTGTTGGGTCGCATTCCTACGGGAGGATGCCGCTCCATCAAAATACAATTCCTAGACGGCCTCGCCAGATTCCCTCAAACTCATGATTTGTTCGTCGGGTAGATCATCGTTCAGAGGAGAATCTGCCGGCAGCGGGTGAGCTGCCAGAAAATTGGCGATAGCTTGTCCTTTCACAGCACGAAGAGGAGTGAAAGTA
>NW_021464793.1:0-326 GCF_001605985.2 Dendrobium catenatum
GCTTATTTATTTGTGTTTGTATTTTTATATTTTGTTAATTGTGTTTATATATATATTTATTTAAATTTTTTTAAAAAAAATTTTGTTTTTCATGTAAATTCCCTATATTAAAAAACGTTCATTCATTTAGGGGGAGCTAAGGAGAAATTTAGGATGTAAATGTTAACTCAAACAATAATTATTTTGTCATCATTAAAAAGGGAGAGATTGTTGAGAATATTGCAACTTAATTTTTCAATTATTGAGATTATTACAACATATGTGCTTTTGATGATTTCAAATATTAATATTTTAATTATAGTTTCTCCTAACATATTTTGAATATA
>NW_021464794.1:0-236 GCF_001605985.2 Dendrobium catenatum
GTCCTTATCCAATGGAGCACTAGAAGTCATGGGAATATTAATTGGCTTGGCTTTGTCCATCTCATACTTCTTCAAAATGTCCTTTATGTATTTTGTTTGATTTAAAAATGTTCCATCCTCCAATTATTTTATGCTAAAACCCAAAAAGTAGGACAACTCTCCCATCAAACTCATCTCAAACTATCTACTCATTATTTTAGAAAAATCTTCACACAATTTCTTATTAGAGGATCCAA
>NW_021464795.1:0-296 GCF_001605985.2 Dendrobium catenatum
ACCTATGTGTATACATTTATAGTGCATGTGCAGGGGTTTTTTGAAATATTTATAGTTGTGTAGATAATTGACATTTGAATACACAACATTTGATTTCAGAGCTTATACACGCCTTCTGTCCGCTAGTACGAATGTTACGGATCCGGTGGCATAGCGCAGCAGCTTCTGAATAGGGTTCGCTGCTTCGTACAGGTAGACTGTCGTGCACTACTCGCATTTGTAGTGCACTAACTGGTCTCTTGTTTGACATATGTAGATACCTTCATCCCTCGTAGTTCTTTCATATTTGCCCACAT
>NW_021464796.1:0-508 GCF_001605985.2 Dendrobium catenatum
TGCTTTAACTAAGGTTTTTATCATCTCTTTCAAGAGAATGAGGGTGTCATAAATGCTCAACTTAGCAGGCAACTTTCTAAGATGAGCTAAGACATTATAATCAACCTTAAGAACATCAGGACTAGAATCTAGTGGATTAGAAGGAGGATTTGATTGTTGAGAGGGGATTTGAATCGAATCACTAGAGACAACGTATTTATCTTTTTCTTTGATTGCTGCCTCATAGTTGCACCTCTTCAATCTCCTCGGGAAGGAAAACTGTTGTAAGGTTTATGTTCTCCGTAGGTGATTGAATATCTTTTACTGAGGGGGAATCTAAATTTGAAAAATCTTTCATGATGGGACTCCCTAGAAAGTTAATTTTGGGGGTAGCACCATTTGATAAGATCTCATATTTATTTCCACCTTGAGAAGTCAAAAAATGGAGAGTTGAGTTTTTAAACATCTAGGATGATCTTAGTTGAATATTGATTATCCTTAGTAGAAATATCATTTTTACCCACATTTT
>NW_021464797.1:0-255 GCF_001605985.2 Dendrobium catenatum
CGCCCGAGCCATGTTGGCAGAATACTCACTTCTTAAATATTTTTGGGCTGAGGCGGTTAGTACTGCATGTTATGTTCTAAAAAGGGTGAATGTGAGAACTAAATTAAATAAAATACCCTATGAGTTACTAAAAGGAAAAAACACCTAATTTGTCACATTTGCATATTTTTTGTTGTAAGGTGTTTATTCATAACAATTAAAAATCTGCCTTAGGAAAATTTGATCCAAAATCAGATGAAGGAATTTTTGTAAGAT
>NW_021464798.1:0-423 GCF_001605985.2 Dendrobium catenatum
AAGAAAGGTTTGATAAGTCAGAGCAGGATTCACTTAAGATTCAACAAACGGCTCAAGAGAATATGGAAAGGGTTAAGAAAACAGAATCTAGTCCTAAGCCTCCCGAGTCAACACCAGTGATTCCTTCTTGCCTACCAGAGGCATCTCCAACAGCACCTACAGTTCCCCCTGTTCCTTCATCTCTGCCCCAGAAAGACATTAAGCAACTGATTGAGGACCAGGTAAGGGAGGCCTTAGCCTTTTCCCAAGGAACCGCATCTATTCCAAAGGGTAGACCTTACTCCGAAGAATATAATTCAGTTCCTTACCCAAAAAGCTTTGTGCCACCAACTTTTAAAATTTTCACTGGAATAGAAAACCCGAGACAGCATCTAGCCCACTTAAGAGCAAGTTATTGCAATGCGGGAGGGTCAGATGCTCTAC
>NW_021464799.1:0-324 GCF_001605985.2 Dendrobium catenatum
GGTTCAAAATCACACAGTTTGTCATACTACACAAATCATTCCGTACGAAATGATTTCATCCCGGATGATGATAAAACAAATTCAAAAATAAAACAAAATGAAATCATTCACACAAATCAAAATTAAGAAACACAACAACAACAAAATAACAAACATAAAAACATTAACCCAAAAAAAATATCAATGTTGCAGAAAATATTTTTATTTAATCATTTAAATCAATCACATCAAGCCTTATTCTTACAGCACTAAAAGTATCAAATGCTAATTGTTTTGTAAAAATATTTGCAAGTTGATTTTCAGTAGAAACATGAGTGAGTTCAA
>NW_021464800.1:0-212 GCF_001605985.2 Dendrobium catenatum
TCTTGAAATATGTTTTTGTTTCATTGTGTTTTGTTTTATTTTTTATGTGTTTTGTTTTCACGTGATTCTTTAAAATTGGCCTTCCATATATTGAATCTTTTCAAGATTTTAGATTTTGGAGTTTTGAAGATTGTGTTTAGCTTTTTTAAATTTAGGTAAAGGGAGAAACACCGTCGATAGTTTCCCTCCTTCTAACCTTGATTAGTGGTATA
>NW_021464801.1:0-210 GCF_001605985.2 Dendrobium catenatum
ATTAGTAGATTAAAGAAAATCAAAATCTAGAAAAAAAATGTGTCAGTAGGTTTTTGTTTTAAAGTCTCTATCCTATAAGGAACATACACCTTAAGTCTATGTTTTCTAAGACTCAGTCCTTAATTTTTTTTCCTTAGATGTCACTAATGTTGTGGGATCGAAAGTTGTGTTGTTTTCTAATTCCTAAGACTTCTATACGGATGTCAAAGG
>NW_021464802.1:0-441 GCF_001605985.2 Dendrobium catenatum
AATAAATCCATATACCTTCTCTCCTAGACTTACAGTGCCAACTAGTCCAAAAAGATCCATGTGTAAGATTTCCAAAGGTTACTAGTCCTAAGATCCTTATTGGATTGAAAAGAGGACTTCACTTGCTTACCAAATTGAAATGCATCACAAAGGTGGTCCTTATTAAAGTCTAATTTTGGTATACCTCTTGCTAAGTTCTTTTGGGTAATCTTTCTAAGGTTTTTCATGCTAAAATGACAAAGTCTCCTATGCCAAAGCCATGACTCATCAGAGACAGTTTTTAAACAAAAGGCAGTAGGAGTATGAATGCAATGTAAATCTAGCATATAGACATTATTTACCCTTTTTCCATTCAACACATCTTTACCATTTATGCTTAATATGCGGCTAGTAGGAAAAAATTTTACGCTATAACCATTATCACATAGCTGACTTATACTT
>NW_021464803.1:0-394 GCF_001605985.2 Dendrobium catenatum
CAGCCGATGTGGCAGGCATTTTATTAAAGCCTAAGTCACCCGTTAAACGGGCGACTTAGGCTTTAATAAAAAATATGTCTTTCCCTTCCAGATTACTTAGTCTCCCTCATTCCCATTTCATTTTCAGATCTGTTCGCTGCTGCTCCGCCGCCTCTTCGCCGGATTAGGTAATGTAGGCTTATTTTTTATTAAAGCCTAAGTCAGCATTACACTCCAGGCACTGATGCATTGCCACAGAGGCCACGTAGGCGACGCATGCTACGTCAAAGGCCACGACGACCGCCTCAGCATTACACTCCAGGCACTGATGCATTGCCACAGAGGCCACGTAGGCGACGCTAGTTCAGCTGTTTACCATGTGGTTCTTCCAATTCAACAAGTTATGCAAAATTAT
>NW_021464804.1:0-202 GCF_001605985.2 Dendrobium catenatum
AAAATCCTATTTCTATTTTTAAACATATTTTTATAAAATTTCATGTTCATCTTTTGAGATGATATATTATTCTTTGAATGGTGTTTGATCATAGAAATATTATTTTTCAAAATCTTATTTTGATATTGAATATATTATAGAATACAATGTCAGTCTCTTGAGATTATACTTTATTCTCAATACAGTATTCGATTACAAAATA
>NW_021464805.1:0-279 GCF_001605985.2 Dendrobium catenatum
GTGTACACAACCATCAAGTCTCATTGGGAAATTCATACAAATCATTTTAAAATGATGCTAAAATGAGTATTTGAATGTTTCATACCGAAAGAATGCATCGAATCATTTAAATCCTAATTAATTTGATTTTTTTATCAAAAAACCAAGAACTGTCTTATGCGTATGCAATGCGTATGGCCTGCGTCTGACTCGCGTACGCAAAGCGTATAAGCTGCGTATTCATAAAACCTTAATGAAAATATTTTAATCGATTTGAATTAAGGATCAAAGGTTGAAAAA
>NW_021464806.1:0-262 GCF_001605985.2 Dendrobium catenatum
CTCTCTCTCTCTCTCTCTCTCTCTCTCTCTATCTCTATGCAATCTCTATAGCTGAAATGATGCATGCCTTTGAAAGTTGAGGAAAGGAAAAATTGAAGAAGCCATGGAGGGAATGAGGAGAGGTGAATGTGGTCAAAGCCTTAAATGAGAGTAGGTAGGTGAATGAGCTCTCCTCTAAGAATGGTTGAAGGGAAAATCATTAACTGTTTCTAACGAATCAACGTTACTACTTTACTATTCTTTTATCATAAAAAATATTCTA
>NW_021464807.1:0-315 GCF_001605985.2 Dendrobium catenatum
CCCTATTTTCATAAGATTTGAAGTCTTCAACAATCTGGAGTATAATTTTCCTAAAATGTTAGTACACAAAAAATAAAAGCAATATATCCAATATATGTTAGAAGAAACTATAATCAAAATAATAATATTTAGAATCATCAAAAACACACATGATATGAAAAATATAGTTATGAAAACTAAGTGGAAATAGAAGGAACATAATTTTTTTTTAAAAAAATATTTTTTAATATTTTAGATGTTGAATACAAAGTGATCTTTATGGAGCATAGGTTCCAACTTAACCCTTATGTTGAAAATTGTAGGGAACTCTAAGAG
>NW_021464808.1:0-376 GCF_001605985.2 Dendrobium catenatum
ATATAAAAGAGGCTTTAAGTCATTATTGAATTTCGTTCTGCTATTATAGTGACAATCATTAAAAGAAAAGTACAACTTTTTTAAAAAGGCACCAACGATCGTGAATCAACTTGCATGTACCGAGTAAGGCTTGACAGGCAACCGAGATGGATTAAAACTCACTGACGGCACACTGAAAGGAATCATTCAAAAGCAAATTCTATTTCGATTTAAAGGACCAGGAACGGACCACATGACATCATCAAATGACGTTAGTTTTAGCTTCCAAAGCTCTCTGTCTAGTCGCATTAATTCTAAGAGTATTATGAGTGTAATGTTATACGGTGCACAACCAAGCTATATGCTACTTTAAACTTCACAAACAATGGCTGACACA
>NW_021464809.1:0-308 GCF_001605985.2 Dendrobium catenatum
TTGGGATATGTCTTTTACTGCTTATTAAAATAATTTTTTTGAAAAATAAAATTTTTTAAAGTAAATTTTTTTTTATAAAGCAATAAGAAAGACATCCCAAGTAATCATAATTTTTATTTGGTTACACTCGCAGAGCTTTTTAAAAAAACTTAATAAATTTCATTTCTTCTATAGGCAGTTTTATAAATCAGTAAGAAAGTCATCCCAACCTAATGTTTCATTTGTTATAATTTTCTTATTGCTTTCTAAAATAAATTTTTAATAAAAAAAATATCTTGAACTAAAAATTTTTATATTAAAATTCTACT
>NW_021464810.1:0-231 GCF_001605985.2 Dendrobium catenatum
AACAGGGGGAAATCTGGTTAAATATTAAACTCAATCTACCTTTGGAAAAATTAAAGGGAACTCTTAAGTTCGTGAAAGCGGGTTCACATCTTTTTAATTTAAGATGATTTTTCTGGAGCTATCAAACGGGTAAGATTCAGGTCCTGCCTTTCGACCCGTTTTGAATTCTTGGTCAAGTTCGGGTCAATCCAGAAATCCAATTTTGACCCGCGTCTCACACACAAACGATTA
>NW_021464811.1:0-204 GCF_001605985.2 Dendrobium catenatum
CACTATTGGTATTAGTGCAATACTCAGAGGGTGCCCCTCGGGAGTGGATGTTGGTCTGGTTATAGACCAAACCACTATAAATCTGGTGTCATTTACTTTACTGTTTTTACGTTTCCGCACTTTATATTTCAGTTTTAAAAAACTCTGTGGTTGAAAAATATTTTTTTTACAAAATTTAAAAGAAATTTATTTCGGTTCAATAAT
>NW_021464812.1:0-518 GCF_001605985.2 Dendrobium catenatum
ACCTGCTGGCCGAAATTTCCAGCCACCGTCCTTGCTTTCCCACCCTACAGAAGCCTCAAACGGCTGCTGCCCTGGAAATTCCAGCAAGAATATCTTGCTGTCCAGCACTTTGGAAAACCACGAACTGCTGTCCCTGCTGCAGCTTTTCCCGTTCTACATCAGTTTGGGGGATAAATCCAGGTTTATGCCAGTTTTTGCAAGGAACAATTTCAGATTTTAGAGAGTAGATCCTCTCTGTAGCAAAGCCGGCGTTTCGTCGTGACGTCAGCATAGAGATCGACGCCACCATTGAAGATTACGTGGATCGGATACTAGTTTCCCTATCAACCGAAATCAACGAATACTACCGTCCATCCGAGTGGCCACGCTTGCACTGATCATCAACCCCTCCAGCTCCGAATAGCTTTCCCATGGACAGTATTGTAAGCTCCCTCTTCATTGTGGTGATCACATTAGTGTGCTAATATCTTTCTTCTGTTAGCCGCAAGAGAGCTTGAGTGAGGGAAACTCAAGGTGAC
>NW_021464813.1:0-306 GCF_001605985.2 Dendrobium catenatum
AGGAAATTTCACCATAAATTACCAGCAAAATATTCGCTGGTTCTGCCATTGCTTTTACCGACGCATTTAAATCCGTTAGAATGTTCGACGGTAATAGAAGATTTTTCTATAGTGAATGTTCTTTTACTTTCTGAATAGCATTATGGTTGATTATGTGTGATCAGTCAGCTGGGATCCATGTATGCAATGCCACCTTTATATGTGAGGTTGCTTTACTTAATTAGTGTGGCAAAGATTGTGGGACTCAGTTGTGACAACATGGGATGAGTAAATCTTGGGCAAACTATTGAACCAGACAGGACATTG
>NW_021464814.1:0-248 GCF_001605985.2 Dendrobium catenatum
TAAATTAATTTTCCCACAAGTCTCTGGTAAGATTTTTAATCTACATTTAGATCTTCTTTAGCTTCACCCAATTTGAGATTTGGTTCTACTGGTATTGGTGCTAGTTCACAAGCTAGTTTGTTTGTTTCTTTAAGAAGAGCATTAATGTATTTTTGTTGTGAAATGAAAATTCCTTTATTGGAGTGGGTCATTTCAATTCCAAGAAAATGTTTAATCTACCAAGATCTTTGATCTCAAATTCCTTGGCA
>NW_021464815.1:0-332 GCF_001605985.2 Dendrobium catenatum
CAGAAGGAAAAATTAACTTCAGCTTTTTTGTGTAGTAGCATCTTTCCTTGTGTTAATTTTTTCTATAATTGAGACAGAAAATTCTCTTTCATTTATTGCAGCCTTCATAGTGTGCTTTTAAAAAAAAAAAAAAATTTTAAAATACCATCCACCAAATATTTCTATTGATATGAGTTACTATCATTGTTTTTGAAAAGTTTTCCCTAATTGAAGCTTATCAATATTCCTGTACCTTTGTGTTGCGGATCTATGGCTTATGATTTTGATGATAGCAAACATTCTTTTTCTCTATGATTGCTTTCTACTAACGTTTCAGGTCCACACTTTCAGAC
>NW_021464816.1:0-390 GCF_001605985.2 Dendrobium catenatum
ACTGTTGGCACTTCTCCTGTGTTTAATATTTCTGACCTTTCTTTATATGAAGGAAATTCTGAAGATCATGTGGAAATTGAAACTTTATCACTCTCCATATATGTTTTAAGTTATGATGAACAGGTTGAAAATGTTATTAATGTCAATGTTACTAAAACTCAGTATAACGAACACATCAGATTTTTGGCTAAGTGGAAGAACACATCAGATTTTTGGCTAAGTGGAAGAATTGTTCTTAGACAGACTGTACTTGGATGGATGCTAATGAGTTGAAAAAGCGTCATCCGGATCTTTATAAAAGGATTGTGGAAGCCTTCTCATCAGGAGATAAGATTTTCCCATCATGGGGGAACTGATGCATTCATGTTTTTAGTCTATTTTGTTTTGATG
>NW_021464817.1:0-1283 GCF_001605985.2 Dendrobium catenatum
CTGAAAGGTCACGACTTGCTGTCTAAAAGCTCCAAGCATCCTATAATCGCTGTCCAAGACTTTTCCAAACACTGTAGGTTGCTATCCAGAGAATTTCAGCAAGAGGAATTGCTGTCCTGCACCTCTGAATGCCACTACCTGCCCAAGAGCTCCTAGTCTCCCTACAATTGCTGTCCAGGTTTCTGGTCATCTCTAGGACTGCTGTTCTGAACTTTACAGCGAGGAGTTTTGTTGTCCAGCCCTTCGGAATGACACCATTCGCAGACTTTTCTAGACATTGTTGGATTGCTGTCTAGGGAATTCTAACAAGAAGAGTTGCTATCCAGCTCTCCGGAAATCCACTACTTGCTGTCCTGAAGTACAAACTCTGATAAAGATGAATCTCTTCTCCAAAATCTTTTCCTTTCGAAGTCTTACCTTAACTTGTGGTCATAATTGATTTATAAAGGTTGTCTTAACTCCCTTCGCTAAGCCTAGTAATTTAGAGAGTTGAGTGAGGGATCTATTTTCATATTGACTAGTCTCATTGTTAACTTAGAGATTTTTTCGTTGAAAATCTTTCATGTATGCTATGCTTGAGTAATTGATTATTTTGTGATCTTAACCTTTAGTTGTGTGACTTGGCCTAATCTAGTTTCACCCCTTGTTTATTTTATTTCATCATTTAAATCACTGCAAGTTTACTATTTAATATTGCTCTCTAAATTAAAGCGTGCAAAATTCTTATTTAACATCGCCTAATCATTTAAATCCTGCATCATATAATAATATTTGTAATGTTTTTTTTATTGATATATAATTTGAGGTCTATGTTGCACCGATACACCTATTTATGAAGGCGTGCTATATCCGATACACTGATACAAGGATACGCCTCCGATACGCCATAGATACGTGTCGGATACGCCAAGCCGTATCCAGTTAAAATACTCATCGATTAAAAAAGCGGTCGAGGCATCCGAACAGAGGCGCGACTCAGTTCGAGGCGCTAACCTAGCGCCTTGAGGCTTAAGCCTCAACGTATTTGACGAGGCGTGCGATTTTTTCAGCGAGGCGTACGCGTCAAGGCGTAACACCTCGAGGCAGCATGAGGTGACGCCTCATTAGGATTCGACGGTGCTCACAACGAAGAACAAATTTCTTATCTTTCGAGCCAGTTAGGGGTGTCAATTTCGGGTCACGGGTCGGACCCGGAATTGACCCGGGTTCAAACGGGTCGACCCTAACCCGACCCGGTTAGGTAAACAGGTCAGAAATGCGAACCCGAACCTGACCCAGTGGGT
>NW_021464818.1:0-282 GCF_001605985.2 Dendrobium catenatum
AATTTTGGAATGACTTAGAAGAATTAATACAAAATATACATCTTAAAAAAAGAGTTTTTATTGGAGGTAGATTTAAATGGACATGTTGGGAGAGAGGTAGATTTTAAAAGCTTTCATGATGGTCATGAGTTTGGAATGACAAATGAATATGATAAGATCATATTAGATTTTTCTTTAGCTTATAATTTCTTAATAACTAATATATAATTTAAGAAAAGATATGAGCATCTTATCATTTATAACATATTGATTATTTTTTATAAGAAAATTAGATCGTTTAGA
>NW_021464819.1:0-451 GCF_001605985.2 Dendrobium catenatum
TTAAAAAGAAAAGGACCAGTAAAATAGAAAGAAAAAATATGGTAATATAATAATAAGGACAAAATCACTATATTTATTTTTTGATTTATACAGTATCACGGTAATATTGATTTCATGAAACCCCTCTTCTATCTCACAGCTTTTTATCCATAATATAAATTGTCACTTTTTTTTAACGGAAGTGAAAAATGTTTCAAAAAAATTAATAAAATGATATCTGCTCTCATTCTAAATTTCGGTCATATCGATGCAGTTTGATGCATCGGTCGAAAATTCTCACCTAAAAACTATGTCGATCAATATAAAGTATAAAAAAAATGATTTTTTAACAGCATCTACTTATTTCTTACCATTGCTCGACAAAAATATTATTATTATTTTTACTTAAAAATTATATAAATAGTAAAATAACATAAAACATAAAGTTACTGTTATTGTTGAATGACATTAT
>NW_021464820.1:0-255 GCF_001605985.2 Dendrobium catenatum
TCCTTAGCAATACCGAGCAAATTCTGAGCAAATACTTAGTTGTACCGAGTTGTACCTAGTTTTTTCTAGCAATACTGAGCAAATACCTAGGAATACCGAGCAAATCCATAGCAATCCCGAGCAAATCCTGAGCAAATATCGAGTTGTACCGAGTTGTACCGAGTTGGAGAAAAACTAGGTACAACTCGGTTTTTGTATAGTTTTGGTCTTCACAGAGTGGTATTTCTCGTTTTTGCAAAGCAATACCGAGCAATA
>NW_021464821.1:0-1911 GCF_001605985.2 Dendrobium catenatum
AAAGAGAGGGGCCAACCAGGTTGCCAACCAACCCTGGCCATCCACGACGCTTGCAGCACCGGTGCTTCCTCATCGTCCATATCAAAACATTTAGCACGATCAACCAACAGACCAAAAAGGTAACCCATCAGTAGATAATCCACAAGATCAGCAACCCAAAACAAAACCAAAGCAGCTGACATCAATCAGTGACCACGTCGTCCCCGGCCACGAGACCTACCACGAGAGGAAACAGAAACAAAAGGTTTGTCTCGCAACAAATTAAAAGAATTACCAGGATCACCATCTCCAATTGATTCCACATAATCAGAATCAGACTCCGAACTATAATCATGAAGCCAGTCCAGATGGACCCGACGATCCAAGCCCGAATTATCCTTCACATTATACATTAATTCATGAGAATCCATAAAATTAACAGGAACATCTACAACACCATTAATCACTAAGCGATCATTACGAGTTGGGCTAGAGTCACCAGAAACAGCCACCTTACACACATCCTCACCCAAGTTATCCACGACAGCAGGCATTACCGAGCCATCCAATTTAACTTATATTGTTCTTGAAACATATGTTAAGAAAAAAAATTTTGTGATGTATTATAGAAGTAGTTTTACGGATAGAGAAAATTTGAATTTTTAAATTTTGATTGGTAATCTATATTAGAGGTATAAATGAGTCAAGTCATGCTTGTCTCATGGCAAACTTTGAGATCGATTGATTGATCTAAAAATAGACACAAGCTTGAGCTCAGGTTTTGGTCAAAATCAAAGATAGAGCCTAAACTCCACTTGTTGGTTGGCAAACTTGAGCTCGATTCGTGAGGTCATCAGAGGAAGTCATGATGAGAGCTCGATCAATAATAGAATTTGAAGGAGAAGAAGATAGAGGAAGCCATGATGGGAATGACGGCATCTAAAGGAGAAGATTTCATTATGACTCAAGCTCGATGGAGCCAATATCAATGAAGCTTGAAGGAGAAGAAGAAGAGGCCATGACGGGAGTGGCGTTGTGCCAATGTTTGAGGAAGAAGAGGTCATCGTGCCACTAATTAAATCGAGCGGCTTACTAAAACGAATCCAACGAGTTCAATATAATTTAATTCTAATATGATTAAGATCTCAAATGATATATAAATGATCTATAATCAAAATGATTATGAAAATGATTAATATGAGTCGTTTGATGAAGGGTTTCAGATTCTAATCAAATTTATCAAAGTTTCATCTCAAAAAGATTATAAATATGACTCCATTTTTTTATATGAGAGGAGTTTGAGAGCTGCGTGAGCTAAAAAACTTTATTGCATTTCCCAGCAATCATCACTGACAATAGGGATGTTAATATTTGACACGACCAGAAAACTCGACTCGAACCCGACATGAAAATTTTGGGTTCGGGTCAACCCGAACCCGAAATGGGTCTGGTTCGGGTTAAAGGTTTTGACCCGTTTGAAAAAATGGGTCGGGTCCGGGTTGACCCGGAAACCCGACATTGACCCGGACTGACCCGGAAACCACGTCCGAGTCAGCTCACCCGCCCGCGTCAATTGTCATCCCGCATTGCATTAGGCTTCAGCTCAGCCTCCGTGTCATCTCAGACTTCAAATCTCGCAGTCAGACGTCACGTCGGTCAGCCACTTATTCTGACATGCTGACCCGGGACCCGCTGCTCAGGCGTCCCGCGACCCCGCTCTCCCACCGTCGAGGCGTCGAAGACGTCATCCCGTCAATTTCGTAGTCAGACGAGCTCGACGTCATACGCAGTCCGCCTCTCCCTCAAATCGGACGGAGGCTCTCACATTCACGCGCTGGCTGCTGGTCAACCCGAACTCCTGCTGCTTTTTTCGTGTCGGGTCGGGTCAACTGGAAGACCTGATGGGTCGAATTTGGGTTGAATGTTTTGACC
>NW_021464822.1:0-242 GCF_001605985.2 Dendrobium catenatum
CATCACTCAAATTTCTATTCTTCTTCTGGAGGAGGAGGAAATCCATCAAATAAGTTGAAGTAGGAAGTCATCAACATAACATTGGTATTAATTTCATGAACTTCATTTCTTATACCACCAATGTCTTGTTGCTGCTGCTGAAGTTGAGCATCAATTTGATCAAATTGTTGATCAAAATGAGTCTCAAGACTATCAAATTTCTCAATCAAATTTTGATAATTTAATTGAGGTGCAGATGTTTG
>NW_021464823.1:0-322 GCF_001605985.2 Dendrobium catenatum
TGGGAGACCCGCTTTGACGCCTACGTTGCTGCACAGGTGCAACAACATTCTGAGGATATTGCCCGCTACGAGCAGCACCGCACTGAGGATTTAGCCAAATTTGACAGCTACATGACTCACCAGCAGTAGCACCATGACCAGGACATCGCCTGGTTCAATGCCTAGTTTACCACGCTTGCCAGCTACTTTCAGCAGCCACCTCCACCACCTCCATCTGATAATCAGGGTCCTTCATTTTTCTAGTATGTGTTTTTCTGCTGTTTGTTTCCTATTTTCTGTAGTTTGTTTTTTTTAGTCTATTTTAGTTTCTATTTTCTCTTTT
>NW_021464824.1:0-301 GCF_001605985.2 Dendrobium catenatum
TTATGTTTGATATGAAAAGTGTATTCTTGTAAAAAAAAACCCATTTGGCGTGTCTTTTGTTCAGATTTTTTTGTGATCCAAAAATTCGTAAAGCCTCGTGATCAGTATTCAAATTAAATTCTTGTTGAATCAGATAACATCTCCAGAATTTCAAAGCTTGAACAATGACATAAAATTCCAAATCATAAGTAGAATATCGAGATCGAACATCATTTAGTTTTTCACTAAAATATCCAATAGGCTTTCTTTCTTGACTTAAAACAACACCAATACCAACATGTGAAGCATCGCAATCAACTTC
>NW_021464825.1:0-234 GCF_001605985.2 Dendrobium catenatum
AATAATTATTCGAGCCGACTCACGAGCTCACGAGTCGAGCCAGTTTAAGCTCGAACTCGAGCTCGTTTACTAAATGAGCACAAATTTGAGCTTGAGCTCGACTCGTGAGCTTGATAAGCTCGGCTCATGAGCCCATAAACGAGTCGAGCTCAAGCAGGCTCGCGAGACTTACACCCCTAATCGCGACTGTGTACTGAATGACGTGGGGCTTTCTGATTTGCCTCCAAACAGTCA
>NW_021464826.1:0-284 GCF_001605985.2 Dendrobium catenatum
GCCTCCCGGCGTCTCCCCCGTTTAGGGGAAAACTACGAAAAAACTGGGCTTCCCGCCACGCTAGAGAAAAGCGTGTACGGTAGGTGCCCTCGTATGAGGACACCGCGGCCGTGTAATCGTCGCCCCCCACCACGCTAGAGAAAAGCGTGTATGGGTCTTCGGTACCTGTTGCAAAAGAGAAGCAGTTGTTTCCCCGCGAGCGGGTACTTATGTATATCCCGGTCTCGTCGTAGGTGTCGCACCGGGTTCCCATCCCACCACGCTAGAGAAAAGCGTGTATAGGC
>NW_021464827.1:0-460 GCF_001605985.2 Dendrobium catenatum
GACTAAGGGAGACATTGAGTTACACCATGTGACAACTAAAAATCAACTGGCTGGCATCTTTACTAAACCACTGGCCTTCGACACTTTCAGCTCTTTAAGTATCAGATTGGGTGTGATTTACATAAATGCATGAACTTGATCTTTTACCTGCTTTTCTTTTGTTTTTATTCTTTTTTCGTTTCCTTTATTTGCTTTTCCTTTTTGCTCTTTGTTTTCTTTTTCTTCTCTTTGCTTTACTTTTTAGTTTTTTTTTTGGTTTGTTGTATTTTCATTTGGTTATCAAAATCATCGCTGAATTGATATCGTATATCTTGCTATTGCTTTTGAAATTTTGTAGTCAGTGTTTTACATCTCTTAAATCTTTTAAATGGTAAAAATATACCGTTGATTGTGTTCTTTCTCTAACCTATTTTAGTGGCACATTTTTCTTTTCTAATCAAAAATCTATTTCAAATTAACG
>NW_021464828.1:0-466 GCF_001605985.2 Dendrobium catenatum
GGCGCAGGGATATACCTTTTGTTAAGGTTCTATGGAAACATGGGTTAGAGAAGAATGCTACTTGGGAGGAGTCAGAAATAAGGAAGTACTATCCTCATCCTTTTTAGTAAGGTATGTTTTGTTTCCTCTTGTTTTAAATTTCGATGACGAAATTTTTATTAGGAGGGAAGAATTGCAAAATCCGAAAACTGTCGATAGGAGGCGTCGCACGCACTTCTATCAAAACGGTATAAATAATGTATACCTAATTTCACATGATTTGGGAAATTAAAAATTCGGGTTTCTCCAATTTGAATTAATTTTGAAATGAATGTTAGATGAACATAGGGGAAGGAATTTTATAAAGGAAAATACTATTTTTCTTCAAAAAATTTAGGTTTTCAAAATTAGAGCTTTTCAAAAATTAGGGGCTTTTGACCTAGGTTGTGAACAAAACAACAACAACAACAACAACATCAAGCCTTTA
>NW_021464829.1:0-299 GCF_001605985.2 Dendrobium catenatum
CAAAAGCGGCCTTTCTTGTGTTATTATCTAATTTTTCATGCACCTCTATTTTTTGTGCAATTAACCCCAATCATGCAAATTTCAAATATGGACTTGTGTAGCATTCTGGACAATATAGGTCTCCTTTCTGGGTAGTTTCAACATTTTGAACAAAATGCAAAGTTCATTTTACGAACGGGTGACATTCGGGTGATTGCACAAAGTTTCGTCCAAGTCTAGTTTCGCTTACATTCGCTTAAATTGAACACGGGGTGTTCTCTTTGGGTAAATTCAATGTTTCGAGCACAACGACATAATTC
>NW_021464830.1:0-219 GCF_001605985.2 Dendrobium catenatum
TGTGTACATGTCGGAAATAGATTCATTAGGTTTTATGTGAAACAATTCATAGTCATGTAACAAGATATTGAGCCTTGATTATTTAACCTCGTTTGTCCCTTCATAAGTTATACAAAGTCTATCCCATATGTCCTTTCCACTTTTGCAAGTGTAAACCCGCATGTAGTTTTCAGTTTTTAAATCACAAAAGAAACTATTTAAACATTTAGCATTTAATTG
>NW_021464831.1:0-212 GCF_001605985.2 Dendrobium catenatum
TATTTCAGAGGCAGGTGAAGTAAGAGCTCGATATTCTGCTTTAGTGGAGGAGCGAGCAACTATGGCCTTCATTTTAACAGTCCAAGATATGGGTGAATTGCCCAAGAATGTGCAGTAATCCATAGTAGATTTGTGGTATAATAGGTCTCCAATCTAATCTACTACGGAGGCTCCTACACCTTTGCCTTCACAATTTTTAATATATGCTTATG
>NW_021464832.1:0-991 GCF_001605985.2 Dendrobium catenatum
CGTTGAGCTCTCTTGAGGCACAAGTATCGAAACCAGAAGTTGCAAAACAACCTAGACAAGAAACCAAGAGGAAGCAGGTGGGGAGAAAGATGGCAACGCCGACTCTTCCCAAGGCATCAACCACCCCAAAAGAAAGAAGATACATACCTCACCTAGGAAGTGACACGGATGAAGATGATGCACCTACAAAATCTCAGAGGATACGCCAATCAACAACCAAAAGGAGTATGGTGGTTGAATACTCAAACGATGATTATGACTTCGATTCTATCTATATGAACACAGTGCAGGATATGTTCTTCAGAAGAATAGACAGCCTGTCAATCTCAGATAGTGTACGCGTAGTCACATGCATTTTCCTGCAACATTTCAAATAAGTCACTCCGCGAGAAGTGCATTGTGTTGAAGAGCTCGTGACATTCTATGTACCTCCCCCAAAAGAAAAAGGTGGACCAGCGTGTCTATTTTTTTCGATCGGGAAACTCGAAGAGGAGATAAATCGAGATTGATTTCGTATACTCGTTGATTCCGGGGAATTAGTACCTACTAGGTTTCCCAGGTACAATACTAGAAATATTCAAAGAATGTTGCGAAAGCGAGGTAAAACTCATTCCTCCAAACAGCAAGATCGTTTCTGCTTGAGCCTCTAGTATCGAAGAAATCCCCACTCAATAAAGAAGGATATTTTTGCGAAAAAGGGTCTAGGATTTGTTGTACAAAAGTACCCCAGAAACGAGATTTGCCGAGCAATCACATGTGGGGATATTAAATCAGATGATGATGGTGATGAGGAGGCGTACGAAGTTGTGGTTATGATGATCAACCAGTTGAGGCCAAACCTGCACCAGAAGAGCTTGAAGATGGTGGACAGGCAGCCACTATGGATGAGCTAAAAGAAGTTAACTTGGGAACTGAGGAGGATCCTCGCCCAACCTTTATTAGCTCTCTTCTACCAGAAGAGCAAGTGGAGGAAATAAAAGAACTTCTTTGT
>NW_021464833.1:0-246 GCF_001605985.2 Dendrobium catenatum
GACAAGCTTCCTCCGGCCGAAGGTCTCGACCCCGCTCTTGGATCAAAGCAAGGCTGAGGATCTCACCAACTCTTCCGTGAATCCGTCGTCCGCGCGCCAAGCTTTGCATTTTTTTATTTTTTATTATTATTTTTAATTTTCACCCGTAGGAGTAGATGGAAGGTTGTTTATAAGGATATGTGATTTTATGGAGAAGTAGATGGATGCATTAGTGAACTTTGCGGTTGCAAGAAAGGTTCTCTCATT
>NW_021464834.1:0-225 GCF_001605985.2 Dendrobium catenatum
AAATTCCTTGGCATTGAGTTCCATCGATCTGCGGCCGCCATCTTCATCAGCACTCATACATTCAGGATCTTCTACACACGGCCTCAATGACCAATTGCAAACCTCTTCTTACACCGCTACCCTCCAAGTATCCTGTTGACCAGACTCTTCAGCTCCCGTTTGGACAACCGGATCTCTTTCGACAACTTGCGGGCTCTCTGCAGTACCTCACATCGACGCGGCCAG
>NW_021464835.1:0-274 GCF_001605985.2 Dendrobium catenatum
CATGTCAGAAATCGATTCATGAGGTTTCATACGAAAAGTTCGTAGTAATGCAAGAGAATATTTAAAAGGGTATGTTTAAGCTCATTAGTACCTTCATAGGTGATGCACAATTTATCCCAAATCTCTTTAACAGTTTTGCAAGTTGAGACACGCATGTAATCCTCAGATTTTAAAGCACAGAAAAAATAGTTCAAATATTTTGCATTTAATTGAGCTAAATCTCATTCATCAAAAGTTCATTCAGTAAAAGAAATTTCAGTTTTAATACCATTAA
>NW_021464836.1:0-1007 GCF_001605985.2 Dendrobium catenatum
AAAGATAGATGAACTGCGCTGTGTTTGGATGTTTATATTAGCTATGTGTTTTTCTGTCTGTGTTATATTTGGAAGAAAGTTTCTGAAGCAAATTCCAAAGCCAGATCCTGGATTTGTTGGCTCTGTCACGACCCGATACGAGCGGGATCCGTCCCGGTCGGGTTGGATCGTGACATTAGAGGACACGTACCACGTTCTTATTGGCAGGAGATTGGTTGAGAATGGATCATAAAGATATTTTTGACTAGGCATTTGGCTCTTTGTGAGTTGAAGTTATATTTGAATTTGTCTACCTCGGCAAACTGTTGTATATGATGGATGAATTTTTGCTTTGAGTGATTGATGGATTTATTTCAATTTTAAATATCTTAAATTTTGGGATTTAGAGTGGACTTTTGGGAAGCATTTGAAAATATTTGTGAATCCCTCCGGCTGAGATTAGCGTTCAACGCGGCCATCATCAGGGTATGCATGGGGTCATTTCCCTTTTGTTGATGGAACCCTGTCGACTCGGCAGAATTGTTGACCGAGGATCGAGTTTCTTGTAGGCTTCATGCATTTGTTAGTGAATTCTTTTGATTATTGGTCTTGACGGCCTAATATGAATGTATTGAAACAAATACACTAGTCGCCACAATCGTGTATTTGTTTGAAGGTTCGAACCCTGTCGACTCCTATTAATTTATATATAAGGATCATGTTCGAACTTGAATTCACTTATCAGCCGGCGCAGCATCCCTAGACGTCACGTTTGTACCAATAACACGCTCTCCGGGGCCCATGCGGGTTATGATTGTCTTTAGTGTACCTATGTGTATACAATTTATGATGCACGTGCAGGAGTATTTTGATGTAATAAAAAAATATAGGGATCTTATATTTTTTTATCACAAAAAGAAAGCAGGACTTCTAAATAAAAGAAGACACAAAATACCTCAAAAGGAAGAGGTAACTTAATTAAGACTAAGAAACGGAAATTAAAACTACAAACGATGATTTCAATAACT
>NW_021464837.1:0-342 GCF_001605985.2 Dendrobium catenatum
ATGTGTTGCAGCATTGTGCTTGTATGTTTGAGATCGCAGTGGCACTGAGGGCGCAGCGGCGTCGGAAAAGCTCCATTGTGGCACTGAGCTCTATGTTCTACACTAACTTTAGTAGTGACATGCACTATTAGATTGGGAGTACTAGAGTGCTGGGTTGACTGTCAACACTATAAATAATATGAATTAGATCTTAAAATATAATATCATGTGCAAGAGGGTGGGCTGACGGGTACTTTTTTAAAGATGATTTCTGATGTAATTCCAATTAGCATATTTACATATTATGTCGACGTGCAGAGAATGTCCACTCAATATATATTATTGAAAGCCACGTGTAATGAT
>NW_021464838.1:0-1058 GCF_001605985.2 Dendrobium catenatum
CTCCACCCACTACCATAGGCATATCATTTGAACAATGTTTCTCTAAGCACTCACAAACCACCTTCCTTTCTAGAGCTTTAATGCTTCCATAAACAGCAACAACCAGCCAACTATTCTTGTTAAAAACATTCAATGTCCCAATAATAACTTGGGATGATTCTTCAATAACAGAGAACTCAGCCAGGTCTTTTCTCCATAACATCATCAAACCACCAGATAGCTCAATAGACGGTACCATGAAATAATCCCAGTTGCTCCACAAGAAGTTCATCACGTGAGAGTTTTCCAAGTTACTGATTTTTGTTTCCAACAACCCCATCATTAACACATTATTATCTTTAATAATATCCTTTAGATATAGAGCAGCCTCTACTTTCTTGGCTCCTCTACAATTCCAAAAAACCAGTGAAGTCATTGTTTAAAGATGGGAGAATGACCCCCAATCTTTTTAGAAATTTTCTCATCAATTTTCCTATTCCTTGAGATGATATTCCCCGGGCCAAGAGACTTCTGTTATTTGAGAAGTTTTACCTTCTTCCCTGAAGAAGATTTTTCTGTTGCTGCATTTTTAATACTATCCCTGAAGGGAAAAGTCTCAATTGCTCCAGAAATTCAAGATGAATCATTCTTTTTCTCTCTTTGCTCCAACTCAGCATCCATAATAACTACATTATTTGCTTCCTTGTAGTTATCCAGGTTGCATACTATGATTTCACCTTCTTCTGTTTCGTTTTCAATCATTCCATCTGCACTTTGCTTCCCCTTCCCCACCTCTTTCATATCTTCCATCCTAGATAACACATCAAATCTATTAAGAACCAAGATAGTTGATTTATTATTGGTAACCTCCACTTTATTAACTCCAATAATATCTGTTTGTTGTTCTACCATCTGTTCAATTGTTCCTCCTTCAGCTACTTCTTTCAACCTGGAACTGGGTAGTACTGAACCCTGCTTCAAGCAAATACTCATTGGATCCACTGTTATCATAGAATTTTTAATGCCAATTTTTGGAAAAAATACCTTCTTCAAAAGAACAATAGAGTTTTTAAGAAATT
>NW_021464839.1:0-382 GCF_001605985.2 Dendrobium catenatum
CTTTTGTCGCTTGCTAGAACTTGCCATTGAAGGATTTAAAGAGTGAAAAGGGTTGAAAGAGATGTGTGAAAGTGACTGTTCAGTAAAAACTGTCGTTAATTTAAAGAAGAACGATTGTTCGTACCAGACGAAATTTTCGTTCGTCCCGTATGAATTAAATTCGTCCCGTACGAAAATATTTCGTATGGACGAATTAATGAGTTTAAAAAATATTGACTTTTCGTAAACACATAATTTCTGAAGCATCCTTTTATACAGACTTTTGACCAAGACTATCATACAGAAGAACACGTGTTTGTACAGATGATCAGAAATTTAACTCATTTTAATGGCAGTTGAAAACTGTCCCCCGCCATGAACCGACATGAGTTTGTCTAGACGA
>NW_021464840.1:0-338 GCF_001605985.2 Dendrobium catenatum
TTATTGGAGCATTCAAAGAATGCGCCGAACAAGATGGCGCATTCTTTGAATGCGCCAACCTATCTAGCGCATTTGATATTTTCTAAATTTTTTAAAAAATCTGCTTGAATTTTTAAATCTCGCATATAAGATGCTTGTTCCGAAAATTTCGCCAAAATTTATTGAATTAAAATTTTTTATACTAAAAAAATATTTTAGAAAGCAGTAAGAAAATTTTTCCAAATGAAACATTTTGGACGACTTTCTTATTATTTTTTAAAGCAATATTTTAGCATAAAGTTTTTTTAAACTAAAAGTTCTTATATTCGAAATTTGTTTTAAAAAAACAATAAAAAACG
>NW_021464841.1:0-736 GCF_001605985.2 Dendrobium catenatum
CTTATGAAGTGCATCTCATTTTAGCTGTCATGTTTATGATCAAGAAACTAAGGTTTCGTTTGGGACAACTTTCTTATTGCTTTCTAAATAAGCTTTTTAGTACAATATTTTGAAAATTTTGTACTTAAAAAATGAGTTAGAAAGCAATACCAAAGCTGCCCTACTAAACAAAGCCTAAACAAAATTAAATGAGAAAATGAAATTGATAATCTTAAGAATGCTAAAGGGAGATTGGTGTGAGAAACTATGAATATGGAATATATTGATTAAAGTACATAAATTTTCAATCAAACATTTCTTTGTAAGATAGAAAAAATATTGACATAATGCTTAATTTGTGCATTTGGCATAAAAAATAGGAATATTTGACCTCTTAATTATGATTTGGGGTGTACTAAAGTCAATAATGGAATGATTAAAAATAAAAATGGTAAAATATAATCTCAATGATCAAAGACATGAATAAATTTCATAAAAGACAAAAGTTTTAAAATGATAGAGATTTTAAATATGTTATCACCTTTAACCTAATGGTTTGAAGTTGAGGGAAAGAACAAACTACTAAGATGTGAGGTGGGCTTGTCCACTTGGTATCCTTCCAATTCAAAGAGGGTCAACCTTCACAAGTCATCTTAATGGAAAATTATTGTAAGAAGCTAGCATTTATTTGGGATTTTTTTCTTTTTTTTTTAATAAAAAGTTATTTTTAAAACTATGCAAAGTATATTTTAAAAAA
>NW_021464842.1:0-2706 GCF_001605985.2 Dendrobium catenatum
AGGGGATGAAGCACTCCAATAAAATCGCTTAATGATCATTAACTAGGCTATCAATGAAGAAGATGGCATTGCAAAACAAATGGATTTTTTTTATCATGAAAAAGCAAAATGGCATTAAAATGACCAAAGCAAGGCTTATTATAAAAGATATGAGTGAAAGCAAGGTGTCAACTTCGATGAGATTTTTCTCTTATTGTTAAATTGACATCTATTTGATGGTGTGGAGTATAATAGCATAAAAAAATTCTACATATTGGGCAGAGATATCAAGGCAACTTTTGTTCATAATGATTTGGAGAATGACAATAATATGGTAGAACTTAAAAAGACACTAAGTCCCTAGAAAAGAAAATCTTCTCAGCAAACTAAATAAAAGCTTGTATTAATTAAAACAAGCTCCCCATTAATTTATAAACAAATATATGGATATATGCATCAAATTAGCTTTAAAGATGCATTGCAGATCATTGTTGCAGCATCAAAGGATTGTTGTGAGTTTGTATCATATTGCTCTTATATGGATGTCATGCTGATTACAGAAGCAAATATTAATATTATTAATAAATTGAAATAATAATTGTCTAAGGAATTTGATATGGACCTGAAAGAAGTTAAATATTTCTCGAGATGAATATCACTCATGGCAGAATGAGCGACATGTTAAAAAACTATCCCAAGAATTGAACCATTAAAATAAGTAGGCCCTTCTAGTTACTTTAAACTTTCAAAAGTAACAATCACATGAAATTAGTAAAGGGGTAAACTATATAATAAAAGTTTATTATGCTTCAGTACTTATTTCATTGATGCATCTTATTGTTTACATAAGCCCTAACATAGCTCAAATGGAAGGAGCAATAAGCAAGCATTAAATTCAAGAAGAGTGCATTAGAATGAGACGAAGTGAATTTTGCACTACAAAAAAGGTATTATTAACAACTTGTTACAATTTTTGTAAAGATGGCATGAAACAACAGAACTTTGTCGATGCTAACATAGGTGACAATTTGCATGCTTGAAGCAAGACAATTTAAATGCATACACACACACACACATATGGGTGTTACTATTTGTTTTTATGTTGTTACAGTTAATCTAATTATATTATCTACCATAGAAGCAAAGTACATTGTAGTTACTAATGATGCAAAAGAAATGGTTTGGATGAAGAATTTCTTAAACGAGTTCAGAATATAAAAAGAAATGAATGTTCTTTTTTGTTAGTGTTATACATTTGACTAAGAATGCAACAGTCTAATATAGGACAAAGCATGTTTAACTTGAATAATTATCAAAGGTTTGTAGGAAAAAGATGTCATAAAGCTTAAAAATAAATAAAAGGATTTGAGAATACGACTGGCATGCTTACAAAAAGCAACTAAAAAAAACTAAATATTAAGGCTAAATTAATTATCATTTATAACGGACAGGAGATACCACAAAAAATTAATGTCAACAAATAAGTACAGCAAAATTTTGCTCTCCAAATGAGAGATTATTTATTTGGTGCAACCCTTTTTTTATTTACAAGATAAACATAAACTCCCAAATGTGTGATTTTATGGATAAATATCAATTTATTTGAATTTGCTATTTGGATAATTTTAAGTTTTTAATTTGTTTGCAACTTTTGGATTAACTTTAAATCAATAATGTACTACACCATTACTTAAATCGAGTTTATAATATGTGATGAGTGTAGCTTCTCATGAGAACCTTACAATAAGAAAAATAAGGGCTAATGGAGGGAAAGAAAGGTGAGAGGGTAAAATAATGTATTACTTGATAAGAAATTGAGAGAAGTTGAGAAAAAGAGAGATAGAGAGAGATGCTTGTGAATATAAAATAGGAGAGAGAGAGAGAGAGAGAGAATCTTGGTGCTTCTATTTGTGATTGTGGTGAACTACTTTAATGCAGTACAAGTGTGGTGAAAGTGTAGACATGTTCGAAGGTGTCGTCGGAAAGCACAATGGTACTAAAATAAATGGGATAGTGTCTGAGACAATTTTGATGGTATAAAAAAAATTATCTTATTGATATTAATATGAAATTCAGCTCAAAGTTCTTTGATATATACTCATCTAATTATTTCACTTCATTGTTTGGTTGCTTATCATCTCTCAATATTAAAACGAATGTAAAGAAAAAAAATCAAGATATACTCCTCTTAATTAGAGTGGAATTTTTTTTAGCGTACCTGAAGACTGGACCAAATATACTTTTGTCTTGTGTGTTGAGTTCTTAGCATTTTTTATCTTTTTACCATTGCTTTTTGTCTAACGGTTTTTCTTCCCAACTGCAAACAATGTGATAAAAAAATTGCCAGAACTGGCACAAAGTAACTCTATCTCCATTTCCACATGGCGTAAAGAAAGTAATAGGCGTTTGCCCCAAACTTTGTGACCTTATAAAAATAGAAGAATAACAGCACGCATGAAATCACCCAGCCCAATGACCTATGAAAATCCATCCCAGGCCATAAAAATCAAATTTAACCTGAATGATCCAGACACTTGGACAATTAGCTCTAGTTAAATAAAGCTAAAACGGAAAACTTGAGCATCGCCGGGTGCATCAAATCCATATCAAACTGCCCAAAAAGCTATCAAAGCTCATCCTGAATCATAGATAAGCTTACATAATACGACTGTGAGTATTCATATAATTGAAAGAAAACACCTTTCAGATGCGATACTTCCCCCCTCG
>NW_021464843.1:0-584 GCF_001605985.2 Dendrobium catenatum
AAAATTTTAGATTTATGCTTTGTAAAATTATTGCAGATAAAGTAACTTTTAAAGTTGTTGGAGAAATTAACTTTTTAGTACAAAATTTTTTCGAAAGCAGTTGAAAAATATTGGCCAATTGAAAATTATGTTTGTGATTTGAAAACAATCAATAAAAAGGCTGTTTAAAATGAAGTCTTAGGCTTCGTTCGGGACGACATTCTTACAATTTCTTAAAGTAAATTTTCAGTACAAAAATTAACAGAAGCAGTAAGAAAGTCGTTCTAATCTAAAGTCTTCGTTTGGGATGATTTTTTTATTGTTTATTAAAATTGAGTTTTAGTATAAAATTAGGCTTCATTTGAGATGGCTTTTATATTGCTTCTTAAGACAACTATTTAGTACAACAATTTTAATTTAAATTAAAATTTTTGCACTAAAAAACTGTCTTTAAAAATAGTAAGAAAGCCGTCCCATTAATTTTTGTATTAAAAAAATATCTTAAGAAGCAGTAAGAAAGTCATCCCAAACAAATTCTTAGTCTTTAGAGCATTCAATTTTTAAATAGAAATGCAATGAATTCTTTTCAACTCTCCTAAAGCACA
>NW_021464844.1:0-200 GCF_001605985.2 Dendrobium catenatum
ATATTCCTGATTTCTTCAACATCAATCTTGTCAATATAGCCACCAACATTTGAGTTATACTTGGTTGAAACCTTTTTAAAATCTGGAATAGATCTTCTCTTATTCTTGAACTTCACGTGCATCCAAGGTCCCAAAGTATCATCAGATTGAAACGAATTTTTATGGAACTCTTTAACAATAGGATTTTGATTTTGAGTAGA
>NW_021464845.1:0-259 GCF_001605985.2 Dendrobium catenatum
ATCGTTCTTATCTTGTATTCAATTGCTTCATGAAACTTACGAAATGGTCTCCGACTTTGGACATTGGTGTGGAGTCGCCGGTTATCCCGATCTGGATTTCCTTTCCGCGTCTTCGTCCCCATTTTTTCCCCCCAGGATTCTTTCTGGTCTGGGCGGTTTATTTGGAAAGGCTCTGAAAATTGATGCTACTACCGCTGTTGGATCCCGTCCATCCATGGCTCATATTTTAGTAGAGCTTGATATTACTAAATCCTATCCC
>NW_021464846.1:0-526 GCF_001605985.2 Dendrobium catenatum
CGACTGCTTTAATGAGGATGCCCTAATTAGGGTTTCTGCTTTTGGACAGATCATCCTGGACGATATAAATATCATCCAGGACGATGTTACCAAAGACAGTAAATTCTAGGGAACAGACAGAAACTCTTATACGTTACAAAGAATCAGGAGCCACAATAAATACAATAGACTCAAGAAAGGAAAAAGGGTACAAACTAACTCAGATCTAGTCTACCCAATCTTGAGCTGGTTCCAAACTGCAGTCCGATCGTGTGAACCTGAAATGTTAGTAGAAAGCAGTCATAGAGAAAAAAAATGTTTGCTATCATCAAATCATAAGTCATAGATCCGCAATAATCTCCCCCTTTTTGATGATGGCAAACATTTCAATTTGAATTTGTAAAAAGGAATATTTTCTCCTAATCTCTCCCTCACTAGAATAATACTTTAAAAAAAATAGTGGAGATAAAAATATTTTTTATGTTTTAAATTTTTTGAAAAGAAAGAAAAAAAAAGGATACAAATTCAACAGTACATTCTCCCCCTT
>NW_021464847.1:0-795 GCF_001605985.2 Dendrobium catenatum
CTCCCTACATCCATTTCTTTCTTCTTTGAATCAATAAGATCTGGACAGTCTCCTCTTATATGTCCAGGTTTCTTGCAATGGTAACAAATAATCCCTTCTCATGTAGGAAATTTCTTAGTATGAAATTTATAATTTTTGGATTTCTTATACCTTTGATTTTTCTTCCTTAGTAAGCTTCCAAGTCTTCTTGAAAGTATGGCCACTTCATCGCTATCTTTATTAGAGCTTGATGAACTAGGTTTATCATTATCATCAACTTGCAAGCAATAGTTTTACCATTCTCTTTCTCTTTCTTTGAAGATCCATCCAATTTATCCCTTTGAGCTATAATTTATTTATGTGCTATCAAAGAACCCAAAAGCTGATCAAGTGGATAAGTAGATAAATCTTTAGCCTCACGAATTATAGTTACTTTAGCATCCTATTCTTTGGAAAGGCATCTAAGAATCTAATTGACTAAGTCTTGATTCTTATATATTCTTCCAAGAGAATGTAGAGTATTAATTATTTTCATAAATCTTGTATACATATCAGAAATAGATTCAGAAGGAGGCATATAAAATAATTGATATTCATGAACAAGTCTATTTATGTGAGCATCTCTAACTTTACTAGTATCTTCATATGTTATAATTAATTTATCCCAAATTTCTTTTATTGAATTTAACATAGAAATTTTCATGTAATCATCTGAAAGAAGTGCACAATGCAAAGTATTACATGCCCTAGCATTTAACTCATCTAATTCCCTCTCTAATGCATGTTGCAACCCATGACCCCGAGTTTGAGATTTTG
>NW_021464848.1:0-233 GCF_001605985.2 Dendrobium catenatum
GTGTTTTATAGTTTGGTTTGATTTTCTTAAATTAAAAAATTGGAGGAAATCGTCTTGGACGACTTTTGGTTCGTACGGGACGATGTGTGAAAAGTAGGTTTGCGTGCATTTTTAACCGTTTTGAGAGCAGTTTTTTTATTAAATCGTCTGTACGATATAAATATCATCCAGGACGAACCTTTTCATTTTCTCAAACGTCGGGACGATTGAATGCAGCGGTTGAGTGGATAAGA
>NW_021464849.1:0-225 GCF_001605985.2 Dendrobium catenatum
TTCCACTTCTCTTAGCCGGCCGGATGTTGACTGAACCCCACGTGATTGATTGAACCAATTTGGGACATTCTTCCTCTTTGATTAGGAAAACCTAGATTTTCCCTTTGCACTAAACCCATTAGAGAAGATAATCTAATGTCCTTAATCGAGAGTTTTCTTAGATCAAGGTCTAAGATGTAATTAACTAAAGGGGCTTGCGCCCGTAGGAAACCGATCCCCACAATC
>NW_021464850.1:0-265 GCF_001605985.2 Dendrobium catenatum
ACCAGGGTGGATAGTATAAGCAGAGAAATGAGCTTCAAATAGAACATCCTTCCTCAAATCATCAACATTTGGTACACAAACCTTTCCTTTATACCAAAGGAGATTGTCTCATCAAGAATAAAATCTTCTTCATGTCCAGCCTTTACTAGCTGTATGATCTTCACAAAATATGGATCCTTCCATAAAGCTCCAGCTATTTTACTCTTCAAATCAGCTTGTACAGTCAATTGACTCAACCATCCTACATTGCCAGTTGTAGGAAGTA
>NW_021464851.1:0-690 GCF_001605985.2 Dendrobium catenatum
TCCTTAGACATGTTGGTGGTTGAAGGTTGTCGAGCACGTTCTCATCTAAATCGATGTTCCTCAAATCAATGTTATTCCAACATAATGTTAGATCTGTGAGCCTCGTCTTAGCACATAATTTGGCACTACAAGCCTCATCCACATTCTTAACATTTTCAAGGCAATTGATTCTTAATTTGCAAAGATCATTCATATTCTCCAGCTCTCCAATTCCAAAACCACTCACATCTCTAAGATCAATATTCAATTCTTGAAGAGACTTTAGCTTCCCAATCCCACATATCATTGACATATAATACTGGGGCAATATCATGTAATACAAGTTAGAAAGGTTATTTATGTCACGAGGTAAAAAATCAACTTTAGTTAGGCTTCCTCCCAATGTGCTACAGCGTAAGTATTGCAAGTGATAGAGAGTACTTAGAGATCTTGGCAGCATAGTAAACTTTTTATCGAAAATGCTCAAATGTCGAAGATGTATCAAATTCCCAATCTCCTCGGGTATCATTTCCAAGGCTGGAGCATATACGTATAATAAGCGTAGGCTTCTCGATACTTTAAATATTTCAAAAACTGCACTACATATATCCTGATTAGAAGCTTCGTAGACCAAGAAAAGAGAATGCAAATATTTAACCTGCCCAATCTTTTTAATGATGTCTAGATTTGTAGTTTCAATAGACATGTGTC
>NW_021464852.1:0-1280 GCF_001605985.2 Dendrobium catenatum
TAATATTTTGATCGTACTGTACGAACTGGATCGTACTGTATGATCAACAGAGACAATTCTGGCCGTCCCATGCTTCGTCCTAGACGAACTATATGATCAACAGAGACAATTATGGCCGTCCCATGCTTCATCTTGGACGAACTGCACTTTTATTGAACTGTTCGTGCAACACATTGTTCAAGACATCATACAGTATGAACTTCAACTGAACTGTTCGTACAGTAATAACTGGACATCGTATAGTACTAACAGGTCAATTTCTGCACATAGTACTTGACGATCTTATGATCATATAGTACAATCTTTGGTGGCTGAATTGAGTTTTTTTAGGGTTTTTTTATCCCTATATTTAAGCACTCTCAAAAGACTTTATAAGAGTCTTTTGGCAACCATTGCAGCTTCATTTTTCTAGAGAAAACTTGAAGAGAGTACTTGAAAGGGAGAGAGGAAAGGGTGGAGTTTGAGAGAGGGAGAAGAACCTTGGAGAGGGTTTCAGGGGAGTGTGAAGGAGATTTCACACGGTTGCTCCGGCGAGCTTGCACCTCAGTACCATCGGATTCAAGGTTCGTCTTAAAGGAAGTTTTGGAAAGAAGAAGATCTCGTTGGTGTCAAAGGACCCAGCTCCACTGTCGCACCAGGGAAGGTGGAAGTGATTGTGTAAGGGCTTCTCCGCCTAGCTGTGGGGACTAAAGGAGAATCACTAAAGATTTAATGTAATACTCGAAGGGTGCCTCCGGGGAGTGGACATAAATCATGGTTTGACCGCCACTATAAATCGGTGTGTTCTTCTCTTATTATTTCAACACTTTATTTTCGCATTCATTTTTATTATGATTAATTGTGTTGGTGAAATTGATTATCTATCTTTTTATTGTGAATAAAATTTGCTTCCACATAAAGTTATAAAAAGATATTTCTTTTCATTAAAAGAAGATTTTAATCATCCAATTCACCCCCATCTTGGCGCATCTAGTAATTTCAAGGGTATTTGGCGGGGGAAGTGTCTAAAATAAGGAAAGAATAAGTGCAGTAATATGCATGCGTCCCTGAGGGTGATCCCGGTGAATTCCATAATTCGTTATCTTTCTATGTTGCTTAACTCCTAAAATTTTAAACTGTTGATTATGAGTAGATAAATTTTTACACCCTCACAAGCCTCACGTATCCAGGCTAAAACTAAAGTGGCATACAAATGCCAAAAAATTAAAAAAAGCAAGCAATCCTATACGCAATCAAGTCAACATATCAAATATAAACAAATTAATTAATAAATATCTATA
>NW_021464853.1:0-316 GCF_001605985.2 Dendrobium catenatum
AAGAAATGTTCCATTATCCATTTGTTTTACACTAAACCCAAGAAAGTATTTAAGCTCTCTCATCATATTCATTTCCAAGTCATTGCTCGTTATTTTTTAGAATTCATCACATAAATTTTTATCTGAAGATCCAAACAAAATGTCATCCACTTAAATTTGAACAATAAAAATTTCATCTTTAACCTTTTAGAAAAAGAGTGTGGTATCCACACGGCCCTTAACAAATCCTCTATTAAGTAAGAATGAGCTAAGTCTTTTGTACCAGGCTATAGGTGATTACTTTAACCCATATAGTGCCTTTTCTAATTTGAATACA
>NW_021464854.1:0-1039 GCF_001605985.2 Dendrobium catenatum
TCATCTTCCCCCACTTCTCTATCAAGCCCCAATCATTATTCACAAAAAAGAAAGCACTGACCCAGTTCTTTGAAGTATCGCGGGTACGCACATCCAACCATTTGGATCTAAAAGTTACACGCCCAGATGTATCAATGGTG
Organism: Dendrobium catenatum; assembly: GCF_001605985.2. Lineage (NCBI taxonomy): Eukaryota > Viridiplantae > Streptophyta > Magnoliopsida > Asparagales > Orchidaceae > Dendrobium > Dendrobium catenatum. Next base: position 141 of record NW_021464854.1, read on the forward strand.
AACCGACCCATCCGTAAAAGGTGCTCCGGTGTCATAGTAGCTCCTCGATCTCGAAAGAGAGCAATCAATCCCACAGCCACCGACATCTCTCTAAATGAAAGTTGGGATAGGTTCACACCACACCTTTGTAAGACTTCAATCAACTTGGTAGGAGGCGGAAAGCGTAAACCAGCCCGCAAGTGGGCCTTAGAAACGGTCACGTACCCGGAAGGAGGAAGATTTGCTCGATCAGACCTCATATGAACCATCGTCTTCACATCATTCAGGAAGTGATAATTCTTACGAAAAAGGAATAAGAAGTCATTTGTAACAGTCGATACTATCTCATCCACCCTCGCTTCCTTATTTTGCCTCCGCTCTCCATCATACGGTGCGACGGGGTCTTCCCAGATCGCAGGATCTCTCGGTGGGGGATGATCACCTGACATTTCTCTTAAAGGGTGTAGGAGGAGAGAAGGGAAAATCTCCGGACTTCCTTGCCAAGAGAGGGGCCTCAGAAAACTGAGGGAAGGCCTCAATAGAAAGGACAGAGGGAGATGAGGAAAGAAGATAAAATCTCTGGACTTCCTTGCCAAGAGAGGGGCCTCAAAAAACTGAGGGAAGGCCTCAATAGAAAGGACAGAGGGAGAAAAGAAGAAAGGAGGAGAATAAGAGGAGTGGAGTGATTTTCTAAAGGCTTTAAGGGCCTATTTATAGTTTTTTAGGGAAAAGAAGAGAAGTTTCTAGAATTTATAATTTTCCAAATTTTTCTAATTTTTTTTGAATTTTTTTAGATTTTTTTAGGAATGTTTTCGGCAAAAAAAGGCCAAAAAATTAATTTTTCTGCGTAGGTCGGGCCCACTAGGTCGGTGGGCCGAACCGACCCGTCCGTTCATTCAAATGAGGCGGTGGAAATCAGC
>NW_021464855.1:0-322 GCF_001605985.2 Dendrobium catenatum
ATCCATATGTATCAGGCCACTTGCTAACAATGAAGAAAGAAAGCTCAACATCCCCTTTTTTTTGCATAAATATTATCTTGATGTAAAGAAAGCTTCACACTACAGTTCTCTGATTTCAACCATACAGCAAGAGCAAATTAATGCGATTTCATATCAACGATAGAAATAATCTTATTCACATTTCTTACTACGCAGAGAATGAGGTGCATATGGAGATGTAAGTTTAGAAGGAGATTGAAAGGAAGATTTGAGGAAGAGAAATGATAAGATGATGGAAGAAGAAGCTAAGTTAGAGGAAGAAGAAGACTAAGAAGAAGTAGAA
>NW_021464856.1:0-750 GCF_001605985.2 Dendrobium catenatum
GACTGAGAAGGCAATACTGGAGATCAGCAATCAAAGACTCGTCCTCTATAAACAAATCCAGACATCAAACCACCTGAGATTGGTGAGAGGTGGACACAATACTGATGTCATCGGGTCTTCTGCAAATACCTTTAGGAGATCGTAGTGGATACAACAGTCTCCTGCCGGCGAAAACAAGTAACTTGTGGATAACAACAGTAGATACCTCCAAGGTACAACGAATCACTGTGGACACAAGTACGGATATCACCTACGACATTGGTGGTCAAGATCTACAAGCATGTCGGGTACAAAGGCAACCCGGTGTATGAAAAAGACACCTCCTGACAGAAGGGAGGAAATATTTGAACAAATTAGAACCAAACTTACTGGTGTTCCAAGACTCCTTGATTATATATTCAGGAAGAGGACGATATTCACATCTACGAATATCAAAATCCAGAAGAATTCCCCGGTGAATGAGAAAGGGGGAGTCAATATCAAGTCCAATATTCCAAAGTTCAGAAAGACCAATCCCCGGTGAATGAGAAACGGGGAGGCAAAATCAAAACGCCACGCCACCGGATCTGCAACACTGATACAAGCAGACAGAAGGCGACCACAATCTATAATGCAACGTCACCGGATCTGCAACACGTATACAAGCAGACAGAAGGCGTCTACGATCTACAATTCATCGCCACCGGATCTGCAACATCTATGAAAGCAGACATAAGGCGACCACAATCTATAATGCAACGCCACCGGATC
>NW_021464857.1:0-283 GCF_001605985.2 Dendrobium catenatum
GGAGAATGACTGAATAGGGTGAAATGCCCTAATAGAGCCGTCATTCGATTCCTAGCAATCTCTCTCCACTCAAAGCCACTCAAGCCAGGGTTTCTATTCTATTGAGCTTCCCAGAGACTCTTACCCATATCCCAGATCAAATCCAGCCAGTCAAAGCGGCGGCCGACGATCTTCCGGCTAGATCTAGGACAATCCGTCCAAACTTCCATTGCGCTTGATCCAGGGGACGTGAGCTTGAGGAGTCTACTACAATATTAAACGTGGACAGTCAACAAGCTCAGAA
>NW_021464858.1:0-1264 GCF_001605985.2 Dendrobium catenatum
AGAAACCTTTATCTTCTACTTACTCATTTTCCTCTTACTGATCTCTTTCTTTCTTTCTTTTTTTTTAACAAAAACAAATATATTAACTAATAAAAAGGGTTACAACAGCAGGAGGAAAGAAAAAAAAACAGACAGAAAGGAAACCAACTAAAAGATACATCATCATAAAACTGAAAACAAAAACCCAAAAGAGGGCTCAGTATAAAGCCGAAACTCCCAGCATCCTCAAGACCGCTCAAGGACCATCCAGTAGGGTTAAGAAGCACCAACGGTTTCCACAAGAAAGTCGACGAGGATACGAGCTCCAGCCACATCATAGCCCCGCAACCTCCAATCCAAACGATGAGCAAACCGATCAAACCGCAATAAACAAACAAAGTTGAAAACGAATTATCTTCTTCTACCACCTCGATTCCAAAATTTCCCACGAGAAGCTACCCTAGGAGGTCTATCAGAAACCATTTTAAACTCATTACCAGGATCTGAATATGACTCAGAATCAGATTCATCTTCAAACGAATTGTTCAACCCGTCACCATGGGACCTAACATCCATTCTGAAATTACTACCCAACATAGTTTGGGATGCCATTAAATTTACAGGAATATTAACCAAATTTTGAGAATTGACCAACATGCCTTGCACAACCGAATTAACCACCTGGCCCCCCACTTTAGGGTCAACATCCATAACATTAATCTGGATCCGATCAGAAACCTCCTCAACACCCACAACAGGCGAATCACCATAAAACAACCCACCACACACGTTAGGAACCGGCGCAACAATAACAGGATTAGAAACCAACCTCTCACTAACATCCGGCACCAGATCAGTATTCGGACTACCCTCAATCACATCCGTATGAGCAATATCCACACAAGAAGGAATAAAAGGCATAACATTTGGAGACAACAAATTACCAGCAGCATCCGTAGCACCTGCATCTAGCACAACATTGTCTTCCCTACTGATATCCAAATTCACATCAACAGGGAGATTCAAAACCAGCTTCCCTCAAGGGGCTACAGGCACATTCGCAGGCACCCCGCAATGGTCAATCACAGGTTTAGAAATTTTTAAGTTAGGATGTAAAATAGGGCAGGACTCCTTAGAATGACCTAAGGAATTACAATGCATACATAAGTTAGGAATATCATCAAAATTAATGGTCTGAACATACCCCGATTCCACAGAGCCAACCCAGACCTTATCAGCATGTTTCTTGGTAACATCCATCTCAACCAGGATGGGAGCCATGGAC
>NW_021464859.1:0-207 GCF_001605985.2 Dendrobium catenatum
TCTTCTAAATTCATTCATTAGATTGAGGTAAAAGATCAACCCAAGGTCAAAGCACTTAAATCAAATTAGCATTTCAAAATGTGCTTTTCTGGATGCAATGTTATTATGCCATTAATGCACTTCATTCAAAGATTCTAGGTTTAAAATTTCAACTCTTTTGATCGATCACATCGATCAAACAAGGCATTTCTTTATTTTTAGGGTTTC
>NW_021464860.1:0-518 GCF_001605985.2 Dendrobium catenatum
AATTGAATAAAACACCCTATGAACTTCATAAGAGGAGAACACCAAATTTATCATATTTGTATATTTTTGGATATAAGGTGTTCATTCATAATAATGTGGAAAATCTTTTAGAAATATTTGATCCAAAATCTGATGAAGAAAACTTTCTTTTATCCTATAGTGTTGGAAAATCTTATAGAGTTTTTAACAATAGATCTTTGGTAGTTGAGGAGACCACATATGTTGTGTTTGATGAATTCAGTATTTTGGAAAAGCCAAAGTTGTAAGAGAATCATATTGAAAATATCTCCCAAGAAACTAAGAAGATAAATTTGGAAGATAATGTTTGATTAGAAAACCATTTTCCTTGAGAATGGAGATTTTCAAAGAATCTCCCTAAGGATTTGATTTTATGTGAACCTAATAAGGGTGTTAGGACTAGACCTAGACTTAGCAAAGAAGTAAACCATTCTACCTTTATATCGATGGTTGAACCCATAAATATAAATCAACCACTTTTGGATAAATTTTAAATTTTG
>NW_021464861.1:0-492 GCF_001605985.2 Dendrobium catenatum
AAATCCTCCGTCAGTGTCTCTGGTAACTCCGTACTAACTGTATGCTCCCCAATAGCTCTCCTCAACTGTGACACGTGGAAAACTGGGTGTATGATGGCTGATGGGGGAAGCTTCAGTCAATACGCCACTGCCCCAATTTTGTCCAACACTTCATAGGGCCCGAAGTACCTTGGAGCTAATTTCTCATTTCTCCTTCTTGCCATTGTCTTCTGCCTGTAAGGTCGTAATTTTAGAAAAACCTTTTCCCCCACTTCAAATTGCATGTCCCTCCTGTGTGAGTCTGCTTGTTTCTTCATGATTTGTTGTGCCCTCAGTAGATGTTTCTTTAAATCTTCTAGTACCTAATCTCTTTCCCCCAAGTACTCCTCCACTGAAGAAACTGGAGTACTGCTATTCCCAAAGTGCACTAGGTGAGGGGAGTCCCTTCCATACAGTACTTTTAATGGCGTCATCCGTGAAGCTGAGTGAAAAGAGGTGTTGTACCAGTATTCT
>NW_021464862.1:0-902 GCF_001605985.2 Dendrobium catenatum
TCTAATGTTGATTATTCTCAAGTAGAACTTCTCCAAGGAAATCATGAGTTACCTAAAGTAGAACATCTTTAAAAAAAAAAAAAAAATTGGCCATGAGCTAAAAAATTTAATGCAGTACTTGCAGATTGTAATCCTAGTATTTTAGTTTTATTTGAATTATTCTCCATTCTAAAGAGATAAATTTTGAGGAAAATATTGCAATTTAGGACCTTATAATCAATTTCTCTAAATTACACTAATCATAATGACAAATTTGTTTATCTCTATATACAATCATAGAATAAATTATTTCCAAATTATTTAGAGTTTTCCTTAAAAGAAAATTACCCATATTTTCTCCCATGTTTTCATTCTACTTAGCCGCGTGGATGTCCCAAATTTATGGCTTTATAGTTAATGGATTTTATCTTTAGAAGAAAGTAAACAATAGTGATGAATGCACTTTATAAAGCAGATAGGGATAAACTCGAATGTCTCGTATAAATAAGTTCTATGAAATTACTATGATATAATAAATTCATTACATGTTAAAAAAGTTTTGAAAAGTAATACTCTTAAAAAGTTACATGGATTTCAACTCCCTTTTTTTGCGACATTATAAAATGGTTTTCATTTTAAGAATTTACTTTGTAAATGCAATAGTACAAACTTGTTTCGTATTTTGCCACCCCTCTTTACATAAAGGTTTAGCCACATTTTATGTTATAATGAAATGAGGTATCACTAGAAGCAAATAAAATCCTTTAAATAATACAATATACCATATGATCCCTATTCATACTATACAATTTGACTTGTATAATAGTATGTAATAATAATTATAGAAAAATCTAAAATAAAACTAATCATACTGTACAATTCATATTGTACTATAAAATTTGACATAGCCAAATAGTCTTTAA
>NW_021464863.1:0-2945 GCF_001605985.2 Dendrobium catenatum
TATTGATTACGAATCAAGTTTGTTAGAAGTACACTTTTTTAAATAACAATATTTATGTTGCTATTGTAATGAAAGACTATTTTAATTTGAACCTCCAACATTTTGCTGTAACAATGGAGAGGTTGTGCTTGCTCCGACAATTGTTCCAGATTAACTATATGAATTATTCACCTCATGTTCATCTAATTCAAAAGAATTTAGAAGTAAGATTAGAGCATATAACAGTATATTTGCATTTACATCTTTTGGAGCCTATATACATACAAATTTGGCAAATGCAATACAAGGAATTTACACATTTAGAGCTCAACGTCAAATTATCACAATATACCTCCTGTTACACAAGGTTTAAATGGTTTATGTTATTTCCAATTATATATTTATAACACTGATGCTAAAACAAATAATCGAATGTATGTTTGAAGATTTAAATCTTTCAGAGGAATTGGTAAAAAAATTGATGGATATACTTTATATGACCCTTTGTAATATTCAATTCTATTCCCAAACACAATGTAATAATATTGGTAAAAGAATTATACTTCCACCTTCATTCATTGACCGACCTTGCGATATACGGCGAAGTTATTTAGATGTAATGGCTCTTTGTCAACACTTCAAAAAACCAGACCTGTTCATAATAATGACATGTAATCATGATTGGCAAGTCAAACAACACAAGATAGACCTGACCTAACAACACATATTTTCAGGGCTAAATTATAAGATTTAAAAGATTAATTATTAAAGAAGTCAATTTTTGGTACTATAGCTACCCGTATATATGTTATTGAATTTCAAAAAAGAGGACTTCCAAATGCTCCCTTTTGAATTATCTTGAATACTATATTTAAGATAATAGTTCTAATACAGTTTGATAGAATTATATCTACAGAATTACCATATCCTTCAAAATATAAGAGTCTACATGAGTATGTTGTAAAACATATGATGCATGGTCCCTATGGAACTTTAAACAAAAATAATGCTTGCATGAAAAAAGGATTATGTAAGAATAAATATCCAAGATCTTTCTTAAACCAAACTATATTTGGAGATGACTCATATCAAATTTATCGAAGAAGACAAGATGGCCATCAAGTAAAAGTAAGAAATTGTTTCTTAGATAATTGTTGGGTAGTTCCTTACAATCCAAATCTATTATCAAGATATAATTGTCACATAAATGTTGAGATATGTTCTAGTATCAAAGAAGTGAAGTATATTTATAAGGGACATGATAAAATTTTAGAGTTATTTTCACATAAAAATAGAGAATGAGATTTTGATGAAATTCAATAATATCAAGATGGCAGATGGGTATCAGCACCACAAGCACTATAGAGAATATTTTAATTTCATTTAAATGAGATGAATCCATCAGTGTGTAATTTATAATTGCATTAATAAGACCATCAATAAGTTTATTATAAAGACGGTCAAATATTACTTGATATAGTTCAGACCGACATCGGGAAAAAAAACTATGTTGACTGAGTTTTTTAATCTCAATAAAACTGATTCAGAGGTAAAGAAGTATTTGTATAGAGAAATTCCTGAAAAAATATGTGTGGGATAAAACAAAAAAATTATGGAATAGGAGGAAAGAATACGAGCAAATCGGTCATATAAATATAATAAATGCATCAGATGGTGAAAGATATTTACTCGGAATTTTGTAAAATCATGTATGTGGAGCAACATCATTTTTAGATTTATTTTAAGTTTATGGAACCCAATGATTTAATTTTAAAGAACATGCATAAATGCATGGTATACTAGAAATACATTCTTATATATCAAATTTCTTAAATGATCCATTAAATTATCTAATGCCAAATGCGCTCAGACAATTATTTGTTATTCTTCTTATCTACTACGAGCCAACTATTTCTCTTTAATTATGGAATGATTACTACATGTATTTTCATGATTATCAAAGCATTAAAGATATTTCTTATGATGCTTGTGTGTCAAAAACATTATTAGATATTAACTTATTTCTTGAGAGAATGGGAAAGTCCATAGATGATTTTGACTTGCCTGAATTGCCACATGTTGAAGAGATCTTTTAGGATTTAAATAATGAGCTCAATAACAGAGAAATATCTGAAGAGAAAAATGTTGTTACTCCAGTTGAAGATATAAATATAATACATACACTTAATAAGAATGCATTTGAAGAAATTATCAATTGTCTTAATCAGAAATTTAATGGCATGTTCTTCAAAGATGGTACTGGAGATACGGGTAAAACATATTTGTATCATGCTATTCTTTAAAATTTAAGAAGTGATGGTCATATAGCAATCGTAACAGCTACGTTAGGAGTAGCCACTTCAATTTTGCCTGGAGGTCGAACAACGCATTCAAGGTTCAAAATACAAATAAATTCAATAAAAACATCATTATTTGAAATTAACAAAAAAAGTGGACTTTCTTAGTTACTTAAACAATCAAACATTATAATGTGGGATGAAGCTCCAATGGTAAAACGAATAGCAATTAAAATTTCAGATAGAATTATGAAAGATATTATGAATAGTTCTATTTCTTTTGGTGGTAAAGTTATTGTATTTTTAAGTGACTTCTGACAAGTATTACTAGTTGTAAGACGTGTATCAAGATCAGAAACTTTTTGCTACAACATAGTTAAGTCATACTTATCTTAAAAAATGGAAGTTTTCAGGTTAAAAGAAAATATGCGGGTAAGAACAGATCATTTATTTAGTGATTTTATTCTTTGAATTAGAAATGGAGATGAAGAGGAAATTGAAGATGAATTGGTGCATATTTCAAATGAAATAGTGATAGAATATTCAAATAATGAAGCTTAAAAAGATTCATTAATACGTACTATTTTTTGCTTCCTATGGGAAAACTTTTTATCATCGGAATACATTATGGTAAGGTCAATGCTTGCCATTAAAAATGAGTATGTTGAT
>NW_021464864.1:0-2539 GCF_001605985.2 Dendrobium catenatum
CCATGTACATTTACTATACATAAATTTAAAAAGTAATTCTGATTATTCAATGTTGCTTTAGGTTATTATGAGTAATTGACTTCTTAAATAATTAATTTATAACTAATTATCCAATTTTATTATAGAAATTATCTCAATCATTGATAATAATATAATTTATAGTGGACCTTATAATACTAAATTAATTGAGATATGACTAAAAAAAACAAATATGATCATTATTTTGATTCAAGTTAAATATATATAAAATTATGTTGAAATAAAAATCATAAATGAAAATGATACAAATAATAACTAATTAGAATAATAAGAATTACATGAATTAGCTTGAATGAAAAATTTATAGTATCTAGGTTATTTTTTGTGAGGATATATTGTGTGAACAAGTAACATAAGACTTCCATACCTAGATGTAAACACACCAAATTAGTAGTTAACTAACACTAAATTAAGATTTTGAATATATTGATGTATTATGTAAATAATGTTGTATTAATCAAATTACGTATATATTATATTGGCCAGCAAAAATTCAATGTGACATGATTAGAGATTTGCATTGATGATAAAAAAACTGTATAACATAAACTAACTATTTACATAATTTTTCTTATCTTGATAGTATGTCTCGATTGATGTTGTATTTCGATAGAGAGTTACATATTTCGGGGGAATTCACACCAAGTTATATTGGCGGGAGGATTAGACCGCTACTTATCGATGACAATATTTCCCTCGAAATGATAAAACGAAGAATTATGCGTGCACTTAGAATAAATTCAATAACAACCACTATTAACCTCACATGTCGTCTTCAAAATAATGGTGGATTTTATGCTCCCACTATGTTGGCTCCGCTGGACGTTTTACAGAGAGTCATATGATGATTTGGCACCAGAGATTTTTCTCCGACATATCCGAGCATACATCATATTCATGATAGGTTGTTTTCTAATACCAGATACATCACGGAGTCATTTTTCTCTACAATGATTACCTCTACTTGCGGATGTTGACAGCTTTAGTGGGATGTCAATGGGAGGTGCCGTTCTTGCACATCTTTATAGGGAGCTGTGCTATGCGACAAGGCCAATAAGGACATATATAGCAGGATGTGTGGCACTCCTGCAAGTTTGGTCATGGGAATGATTGTACATTGATCGACCGACACTGCGAGTCTCTCATATTTTTGACTTAGCAGGACGTCCACTGGGTTGCAGGTTAGTAAGCTTTATTCAATAAAAGAAATTTTTTTATTTCAATAATAATGGTTCGTATAAATTTATAGGTGGGCTGAAGACAGGATACGTGAGCTTCCTGCAGGCAATACATTAACGTATAGAGATGAGTTTGATGAGTTGCGTATGAGTCAGGTAAACAAAAGTTTGATTATTTAATTAATATAATTTTTGTTAAAAAATTTAACATATTATATGTCACATATTTCTATGTTATCATGACTCCATATACCCAAGCGGTTCTAGATGCCCTTCCATTACAATATCATGATGGACAAGAGATTTGGAGGGCACGAGTACCGCTTATTAGTTGGAAACGTGCAGAGTGGCACCTTCCTGACCGGGTTGTTAGACAATTTTCAGGTTTGCCAACCACTGATATTGAGCCTATGGATCCATCATTCAGGTGCATCGATGGCTGGGGTCGAGCAGATCAAGATTGGACAGTACAGTACCGTGACTACCTCCAGATCTGGGAGGAGAGAAGGGCTTGCGTGGTTCCCATCACTCCACTAGTAGGGACAGGCAACCGAGAAGTAGGAGCTTATCTACGGTGGTATAGATCTTGGGCATCTATCTACTTGTTACAACCTCAAATTGAGCCTCCAAATACCTTCTTTCCTCGATCACCAGACGAGAGATTAATGGTACGTCCTTAATTGTTTTGTATAATGTATTATTTTTTTTCACATAAATTTAAAAATTAGTACTAATAAATATATATTTACTCTTTAGGCGGATTATTATATACGATCATCTGCGATACTTGAGCCACTCGCCGGGGGCGGGGGACAAAATGCTAGTTCATTACAGATGGCTATAGATCAGGTTGCTGAATTGTCTGCCCGAGTTCAACAATCAGTTTATATCAACTACGCTACCTTTGATACATCTACGGAGGCAGATCAACAAAGGAGAGAAAGTGCAGAGAGTTCTCATGGGCAGCAGCATAGTAGACGATCTGTTTCAGATGCTCCGTCACGGTCGATGGGAAGTAGGCACCGACGGCTTGTTGTGCCGGACCCGCATCGGCATTCCATTCATACTGTAATATCAAAATTTGCTCCAGGATCGTCCAGGACGATCTGGGATCGTCTTGGGACGATCAGTAGAGAATTTACTCCAGAATTTGCCGAGATTTGTTCCAGTTGTTTTTCTGTAGGCGTCGTCCAGGCCGATTGAGGCATCGGCCAGGCCGATGGGCACTGTTCAAAATATCGGCCGAAAAATAGTTCTGGGAACCGTCCAAGACGATCGAATTTGGTCTGATCGTCCCGGGACGATTTGGCGATCGGCCGGGC
>NW_021464865.1:0-2413 GCF_001605985.2 Dendrobium catenatum
ATGTTGAAGAACTTCAAATCATTATAGCTAGGATACAATAATCAATCTGTATTGTTTATTACGGTGTGTATGCTAAACCAAAAAAAAAAAGTATATATATATTAAAATGTCACTCATTAGTATTTAAATTAGTACATTCTATTAATGAAAGAAGTAACTCCTTCATCGATCCTAATTAAGACGTGTCTAACAACTATTTATATATTTTTAACAATACTATTCGATGGCCTCATGATCTAAAAATTAAAATTAAAATTTCCTTACAACTAGGGGTGTCAATTTCGGGTCACGGGTCGGGTTCGGGTCGAACGAAACCCGAAATGAACCCGGCACAAATCGGTCAACCCGAACCCGTTTTACCAAACGGTGATCGATTTACCGGACCCGAACCGACCCGCGACACGGCCAAGCTGGGAGCAAGCGGTCACGCGAACGGCAGGGGCAGCGACGCGCCACTGACGTCACGGGTCAGGGAAGGCGCCGAGGGGATTCAGCGTCAATCGCAACTGCGGTAGCCGTCATGCGCATCATGGCCACGACGTCAAGGGCTCAGGGAGCCCGGTGGAGGAATTCAGCGAAATCGATTCGGTGCGTCAAGCCGGTCACGCGGGATCGCGGATTCACGATAGCATGCATAACCCAGCGGCCTCGCTGGCAGTCCCGACGCTGCAGCGTTTCACGCATGGGGAAGCCGGATACAGCGGGCAGTTGGATGGCACGGATGCGATCACGCGGATTCGCCATATCTCGCGGCAAGGCGGGAATTGAAAAATGAAAATTTAAATTAAACGGGTTCCCGCGGGTGACCGGCAAAGCCCGTCGGGTCAACCCTGGAACCGACCCGTTTGAAATCGCGGGTCGGGTCCAACCCGAAATTTCCGAGTCGTGTGTATTTCTGAACTCTTCGTGTCAGTGATAGTATTGACACCCCTGAATCTTCCTACATAAACATTAATAAATGTGTTAAAAATTTATGAAATGAGAAACGTAGTGCACATAATATACTAAAAAGATAGAATTTATATATGAAGTAGCACTAATGTGGCACAATTAGGATGCTTCTACCTTATAGTATGTTTATCTAGATGAAATATTACAAACAAAATTAGCATTGTCCTAGTACTTGCCGATGGAGTTATCAAAAAGCTTTTTACTTTAAAAGTAGAGAGAAAAAAAATATTTATTTTGAATATTCTACATAAGTTATGTCAAATTTATCATGTTTCATACATTTTACCCATAAAATTAAAAAAATTAAAACCAATTCATTTTCCTCCTAAACGAAAAACTCATATCAAAATTTGACAATGATATCGCAGTATCCGAAAAAGTATTGAATTTCAATTTTTGTGTTGAATCTAACTAAAATCAAGAAAAGTACACATTTATAAGTTACCTTATGAAAACAAATTTGATACATCATAATATAGAACCATGTTATTGAAAATAATAATAAATAACTATTCTCTAATATTAAAATATATATTAAAGGCAAATCAAAAAATAATTTAAACGAGCTATTGCACTTGTAAGATTACTATAAAAAAGAATTTGGAATTACAAGAATCATCTACAAATATAGTGGGTTTTGTGAGGGATGTAAAGGTAATATATGTGACTAACTTTCTAAGTGTATTTCTAGTTCTAATGTCAGTAAAAGGATATCTTGTTATTTGGCCTTTAGGGTGATTGAATATTTGAATGCATAGTTACAATATAGGGATAATATTTTGAGTTCCTTATCAACTAGGTCCACTTTTTGAGGTTGGAACTTCTTTAGGCTAACTAAAGATATTAGATTCATTAAACGTGGAATATGTAGATTCTTTAAGTTATTGAATCTTTTTATTAAATATCCTATATATGACGTTTCAACTTATGAATATCCTAAAAATAAAGCCTCATCTAATTTGGTATCATACATACCTATGCTTGACATTCCATTGTTTAATACAAGTGTTATATTCTTTCTTTCTATCACTTCATTCTGTTAAAGTGTTGAAGGTGAAAAGAAATTATGATAATATTTTTAATCGATAATAAGGATGCTTTGACCAATTTTTCAAATTAATAAGCATTATATACTTGACTTTTATTAAACTCTTACTTAGGTATCTCTCATAATATATCTAACTGAGTGTTATTCTTATATGTACTCATACTGGCATGACATAGTCTCCCATGTCACAACCAAGACTTTATCTAGTGTTGTGTTTAAATAATGGATATCCTTAGACTCACTTTTGATTTCAACATCAAACATATAAATATTATTCATCCTAAAACCTTCTAATAAAGTTTTCCCATTCAAATTTTATAGGCATGTAATTGAGAGAAATTTCATTCAAATCCTTTATTATATAGCTGATAGATAGATAATAAATTTTATTGCAGATCATCAATTAAGAGGACC
>NW_021464866.1:0-1428 GCF_001605985.2 Dendrobium catenatum
GTGCCCGATCAAGCTAATTTTGTGATGCCGTATCAGTTCTTTATATGGCCATTGATCACTAGTTATGAGCAACTAGTTATATTGTTTATATTGACTTCCATTGTTCCTACAAAATGACATTATTTATATTGAGTGCCACTTCTTCATACTTGTTACATGATTATGCTGCTTGGAATGAATGATTACATGCATAATGCTTTTATTATCTTGTATTGATTGTTGTTGTAGGTTCTGGCAACTTAAAAATTTGTCAGCTCACTCTGTGAAATTTTATATTTTCATAAAGGGAGCATAATCCAATGGAGTGTGGGAAGTCGGGTTTAATTTTGCTTATTTTTGTACTTTTAATCTATTCTTTATAACCATAAATGATAGATGAGAGATTGATATTTTAGATTGGGTTTCTAGTTAATATATATGATTTATAGTTAGTTTCTTTGACTTTTACTTATTTAAGCAAGATTAGTTGCTTTGGTAGATGAATTAATAGAAAGAAGATATACCATTTTTTCAAAAGTAGATTTTGAGGCTTCACAACATATCTCTCATATTATAATATTCTCCCTCATGAAATCTTATCTGATAGGTATCTAAAAAATGCATTCTCAAGTTTATCCATGAGAATCATATCAAAGAAAACACCGCCGTAATTATCACGATTAAGGAGGGGAACATGTACGAAGAAGCAAAACCCAAGCATCAATAAATCATTTTTTTTCGGTGCACTTCAAGAAAGTATTTTTCAAGTCTATATTCTTGAAATTAATGTCTCTATAAATGTAGCTCTAGAACAACCCTAAACTTTGTGTTATTCTCTTAAACTTATCATCAATTAGAAACTACTTAAAATTTAACCTATTCACCAAAGAAAACTCTACAATCTTGAAGATGTGTTCTTCCTTCTAACATTAAACATAATGGAATACTTATAATTATTGTCTTTATTAATCATTCTCAGTAGTAATTAGTGAATAAGGGCACCTAAGATTGTATTTCAGGGCTTATGAAGAATAGCCAAAACGGAGATTCCTTAGTAGATCAATGAAATTATTAGCCTCAAATTTCCTAATCAATTTATATATAATGCCCCACCCCTTTTTATTTATATATGAGGTGAGTCCTATAATGCCTCTCTACTATTATAAATCGATCATATATAGTATGACCCACATATTAAAAATATTTAAACTAACTTAACTTTGAACAACATTCAAGGATTATTAAATAATCTTATATCATGATAGAACAATCTTTGACAATGATTAAATAATCATGATCATTTAGACTGATCAATCAATTCAAGCTATATTTATAATGTCTTCATCCTACGAATTAGCAATATTCAAATCAAACATGAAATGTTTCTCAGAGGTTTACTACATATTTTGCAATATAGTGAATAAGCAATTTCAAGAGTTGAATAATCGT
>NW_021464867.1:0-227 GCF_001605985.2 Dendrobium catenatum
CCCTTTCTAAAGAAAAAATTACTTTGATTCAAATATTTATTATATTAAAATGATAAAAAAAGAAATTGTTATGTTAAATTTAGTAAGTTTAATATATATATATATATAGTTAACACTTTTAATTCACTGTCTAGTCAAATAATACTTTGCACTTATTTAAACTTGCACCTGAAATCGAAGAGACCTGTTGAGACCGAGCGCGCGAGGCGCGAGCAGAGAGATACGCC
>NW_021464868.1:0-341 GCF_001605985.2 Dendrobium catenatum
TTTGAAACATAAACCCAATATGTTGACTCTGTTTCAATAGGTCTTCAGCACAACGTCTAGCATTATTATGTGCACTGTTCTGACCTCCTACATGAAGATCAAATTTATTTGTCTTTTTCCAATTCGAGAATCCATTTTTATTAAATGCTTCTTCCTCTTCATTGCCTCTACCTGATTTTCTGAACAGATAACAGTAAAGACAATATGATTTGTCTTTGCTTATGCTATACTCTAACCAGTCAGAATACTTGTCAAACCAAGTAGGATTAAATCGTCTGTCTTTCATCCCGAATTTGGTTTTTGGAAATTCATGACTACGAGGTTGAAATGGCCCTCGTTGT
>NW_021464869.1:0-264 GCF_001605985.2 Dendrobium catenatum
TCCCCTCCTGAGTCAGAGCAAAGAACTGTTCATAGAAATCTCCTCCCCCATCGGCTCGGAAACGTTCTAATAAACAATCCTTGAACTCTCTCCAGTGCCTGATAGGCTCTCTCCTGTCTCTCCACTGATATCAGGCCAACACCTTCCCTTCTAGACACAATCCTGCCGCCGTCAGCTTCTCATCGTCTGTCAGCCCGTTGACAGCAAAGTAACGCTCTACCTTGTAGATCCAGCCATGGCCATCTTCACCCTCAAAGATGGGCA
>NW_021464870.1:0-1162 GCF_001605985.2 Dendrobium catenatum
ACTAAAATATTCCTCTTATATTTATATTCTATTGTATATGAGGGAAAATATCCTGCCATTTCCAATTTTACTTTCTCCATTATTGTTATCATCATAATATCTTTGTCAATGTTGCTTTGCTAAGGAGGGATCGAACATGTATGATACATTAGTTTCTCTTTAGGGGCATGCTCAAGAAAATGAGAGCAATGGATAAGTATATTCGAGATAATAAACCTCACATCAAAATATACTTTTGGTGTAATATTTTAAGACTACTAACTAGCTCAATTATGGTTAGAGGACAAATATAAACTCATTTCCTCCAATCTTAACATAAAGACAAAGATGATCATATCAAACATGAAGATAGATGACAATATTTATTTGTCCTATGAGAAGGATAAGCAATGTCATGAGCAAGCTATCACCTATTTGAGAGGATCCCTCAAGACATCATTTTAGTAGCTATCATTTTATTTGGTTACACTACACAAAATTCCATGGATAATTATTGATCTCTAATAAGAGAATAATGGTCATTTCATATACGCATATTTCTATTTTTGTATTCATACTCATTGATTTAAAATTACATGCTACACATTGTTAAGTTTGGATGAAATATCCTTTACATACATGTTATGGACTTACTTTGTTTATTGTAGTGACAAAATATTCCAATATTCAAATTTATCCTTTGATTTTTGTAATTGTTAAATCAAACAATAATCAACGAAGCTTAATAAGGTAATGTACAAAGTGAAAATTTTGGTTTCTTTCTCTAACAGACACAACATTATCACTAATGCATTAACAATTATTTTTCTACAGGCATGCCATGGAGCTTGCACTCACAATCCAACAATGACTATCACGATGAAGTTCAAATCAGATATTTGTCATGAGGAGTATCACCTAAATTCTAAGGCTCATAAAGGAGTTGAGTTTTCTAGAAACTTTAATAAAATATGAGTTAAAATTCACTTCATAGCTTTTTACCTTGATAATGAAGTTAGTTTTGAGAGATGGGCCTGCGCTTTCTTCTCTAAAAATTAATTGAAATTGATTACAATTGGTATTTATGAGAGCTACAATAATGTTATCAATAGTGTGCATTCCTATCTAAGAACTACATTGGTATAATTTTTAAGGCATACAATACAAAAATGACTCTTCAAGA
>NW_021464871.1:0-1097 GCF_001605985.2 Dendrobium catenatum
CGGGGTTCTTCTTGTATTTGTATTGTACATTTCTTTTTTTGTACAATGGGAATCAATCAAGGTTCTTTTATGGCAGTCTTGACTCGGAAACCGCTAGTTAGTCCTCTACCTAGCCACCAAGATGTACCTGATGGAAAAGACTGTTTAAGCATTTCAAGATTTTTCTAATTTCACGTCTTGGGAAACTGCATTCGGAATTAGCGGGGTAGGGACAGTTTCACTCAGCTGAGACCAAGAGCTTCTTCTCTTTCAGCAGCCAACAACTCACAAATAGCTTTGAAACAAATTAGTATCTTCAACCTGCTGAGGAAGACAAAGATGCTTATGGTGCCAACCAATAGACAGAAGACCGAGAAGGGTGGGATTCTAGAAATAGAAAGGCTTTAGAAATTACTTCCACAGACCTATTCTAACAAAATGGCAGCCGATGATGGATGACCAGGCAGCTGGTTCTTCTTTCGGTCGGGCGCATTTCTCAATAGGTCTCTTATTTAATTTTTGAAGTTTCTAACATTATTTTCCCTCGAGATTCATGCCGATTAAGATAATTTTTTTTTTTGGTGATATATCAATTATTAATAACATATCGTTGACGAGGCAGGCGAGTGGCTAACCAACGGGTGAAGCCTGAAGGCGGGTTAGACGTGGCGTCACCAGCAGCTGGTGAGTGGCGGATGGTGAACCACGTGCGGTGAAGGCAACCTGGCCGTGAGCATGAGCAGCGATTGGGCTTAGCGTGAGCATGCCGCGTACGCGGGCTAGGTGAGGTCAGTGTCGCGTGCTAGTGGGCTAGGCGAGACCGAACCACGTGTTACCCAATCCGAATCAACTTCGGGTTGATTTCAGGTTTCAAGGTCAACTTGAACCCGATCCGATTTT
This sequence comes from Dendrobium catenatum, assembly GCF_001605985.2. Taxonomy (NCBI): domain Eukaryota; kingdom Viridiplantae; phylum Streptophyta; class Magnoliopsida; order Asparagales; family Orchidaceae; genus Dendrobium; species Dendrobium catenatum. The sequence goes on from NW_021464871.1 coordinate 880, forward strand.
AGAAACGGGACACATTTCTGAACTCTAACCCGACTCGTTTGACAAACTCGTTGACCCAAAACCAAAATTTTTCTGGTTGAATCATGGTCAGATTTCTGGTTATGTCAAATATTGACAACTCCATACTCAATATAAAAAATATAGAGTGCATTACGTAGTTGGGTTTGGAAGAATTTAATGATATGAGAGTTATTCTCAAAAGAATGTTAGCATATTTT
>NW_021464872.1:0-354 GCF_001605985.2 Dendrobium catenatum
TGATAGCATAAAAGATAAAATAGAATTTCTTTTCTCTCTTTTGCCCCAAAACTACTCCAACAGTAACATCACTGGCATCACATATCATTACAAAAGGTAAAGTCCAATCAAGAGAAATAACAATAGAAGAAGTAGTCAAATGATGTTTTAGAGTATTGAAAGATTTTTGACATGTAGAGTCAAATATAGAAGGAATATATTTCTCTAAGAAATGACATAGAGGCTTAAAAATTTTAGAGAAATCCTTTATAAATCTTCTATAAAAACCAACATGTCCTAAGAAGCTTCTAATCTTTTTAACAAAAATTGGTGAAGAAAGTTTCTCAATTGCCTGAATTTATGTAATTTCTACTT
>NW_021464873.1:0-781 GCF_001605985.2 Dendrobium catenatum
TATTATCCTCGTATGTATATCTTATGTGTTGAGTACAATGTAACTTATATATCCTTAAGTCATATTAGGGAATTATTATATTATCTTATATAATATAGTAATATGATGTTCACATTGTTGTGATATTATTTTCTCTTGTAAAAGATTAAAAACTTCTCAAACTCTTTTTCTGTGATTCGAGAAATACACAATCTATATTATATCTCAATCACTGGATTATCAATCCCAAGGAGATTTGATCTGACCTCTTCTACATAGGTTAATGTCATTGAGCAATGGCTCTGACATACAATCTCCGATTGGTCTTATATCCTCAGTGGATTATCTTGACCTCTTCCACACAGGTTAACATCATCGAGCAGGGCTCTGACATATAACCTCGGATAGATCTTACATCCTTGGTGGATTCTCTCGACCTCTTCCACACAAGTTAATATCATCGAGTACGGCTCTGACAAACAACCTTGAATAGGTCATACATCCTTGGTGGATTCTCTTGCCCTCTTCCACACATGAATACAAAATCTTGGAAGGCCTAAAAACCTCAAAAGGTACAAGCTTACAAAAATCTTAGCAGACTAAAAAACCTCAGAGAACATGGAAGATACATTTATCAAAGCATATCTTAAAAAGGCATAAATAACATAGTTTTCTTTGAAGGACGAGTTCATTTCAAATGAAAGATAAGCATCAAGAGTATACAATAATGTTAACTTTATATACAATATCATTAGAGTTACATTGCAAAATTTTACATCAAGTTCAAGTGTACATTTATTAT
>NW_021464874.1:0-680 GCF_001605985.2 Dendrobium catenatum
GGTCTAACGGCTCCAGTCTGGGTTAGCATGCCTAACCTTCCCTTACAATGTTGGGATGAAATCAACATTTGCAGAATTGCGTCTATGATTAGGAAACCTTATTTGATTGATGGGAATATGTTTCAATGGGGAAGGAGGGAGTTTAGAAGAATTTGTGTTCATATCAATTTGGATGCTAAATTACCTCTTGGAGTATGGGTTGAAGGAAGCACTGGAAAGTTCTTTCAAAAGTTGGAATATAAAAGGATTCCAAACTTTTGTTTTGATTGTGGTAAAATTGGTCACATGAAAAAAGATTGCTTAGAAATTATTATTGAAGGAACTGTTTCTAAAGAACCTGAAAATTCACATAAGCAAAGGGAGAAAGTCATTCATATTGGAAAAAATATATGGCAAGCTGAGACTACTAGTATTGCTAATGGAAGTTATGGCCCTTGCATGCTAGTGAATTATGGGAAAAGAAGAAATAAAAATTTTGTTTTCAGGAAGAATAACACATGGAGAAGGGATGAAATGGCGAGCAAGAAAGATGAGTTAGGTTCAGAAAATCAAAGGCCTAGCTCGGTTGTTGCTGAGAAGAACAAATGGAAGGAGGTTATCTCTGTTCAGATAGGGAAATCTACTCAACATGATGGATATGAGAAGTGTTGCGGATCTATGGCTTATGATTTTGATGATAG
>NW_021464875.1:0-209 GCF_001605985.2 Dendrobium catenatum
GGCCGAGAACCCTTCGTCCTTTCACACTCTCCTAGTGTCGGAAGAAAACCGAACCCTTCATCCTTTCACACTCTCCTAGTATGGGCAGAGAACCATTCGTCCTTTCACATTCTCCTAGTGTCGGCAGAGAACCGGATCTCCTTGAAAGATCTTCTCACATGAAATCTAGAAAGAAGAAAGAAAAGAGTGAACAAATCCCAAATCACAAG
>NW_021464876.1:0-573 GCF_001605985.2 Dendrobium catenatum
CTCGGAGTTAGTAGAACAAAGATTAAACATGTGAGGTGTAATTTTTTTATTGTGATATAATAATTATCAATCAATTTTATTAGAAATAAAGTGCTACACATACACATATATGAATTTATGATCGATTTGAGAAACTAGATGTATCATTTAGAAGAATATAGATATATATTAAGACATCACTATTAGAATTAAGGATAAGTACTTAAATTGTAGAAATGCCTCAAAAGTACTATGTGATAAGAGGATATCTTGGAGATTTAAGGATACATTTTATAAAATTACAATTAAGCTGATGATTTTATATGAGTTTAACTGTTGGATATTAAAAAATCATTGATATCTAAGTTGAGGGTGGTAGAAATGTGAATGCTTAGATTGATGTGACAAAACTATTGAGGATATTGTAAGGAATTAGTATATATTGGAGTAAAATCTATTGAAATAAGATGATTGAAAATATACTTAAATGATAACAATAATGCATTTATGAGATGAGCAGATAATTTTAGTTGTAGGAGGATTAGGAAGGAAAATTAGTAGACAATTGGATTATATATATGTGAGTTTTTCTCT
>NW_021464877.1:0-436 GCF_001605985.2 Dendrobium catenatum
AGATGTATGCATGCTATGCTGTGATGGATGTAGTTTAAGTCTCTATACTAAGTGTGTCCTACGGCGAATTGTGCATGTGTGGGCTATGTGACCTAACATGCCACAAGAGAAACACCTAACACCAGGAAATGGGTTTACTAATCTATGTGGGTGATAGCGCCTCTTCCTAAAGTTGTTTGATGCATGTTGTGTTGGGTGTTTGCTAGGATGGCCTAATGTGAGTAATGTAATTTTTTTTCCCTAGTTCTTTGATTTTTTCATTAAAAGTTTTATTTTGAGTTGTCAATCCATCAACTTCCACTAATAGCAAGTGCTCACTATGATCTACTTCTAATGCAAGTTTGTCTAGTCTATCAAAGGCTTCTTCGAGTTCAACATGAGTGATTTTCAAGGTTTTAGGCACTTCAATTAGTTCAATATGCTTCTTATTTAATGC
>NW_021464878.1:0-205 GCF_001605985.2 Dendrobium catenatum
AATTGAAACAATTTAATAATTCCAATAAATACCTAAATTTCCAAAATTCATAACTAATTGTAGAAAATTCTAAATCAATCAAACTCAGTGGCTAATGACTCTAATTAAAATCTAGTATTTTCCAAAAATATTAAACCCTCAAAATCTGGTCAAAGTCAAAAAGTCAACATTTTGGTCAACTCTAGGTCAAAATCGGGTTAAAACT
>NW_021464879.1:0-266 GCF_001605985.2 Dendrobium catenatum
CCAATCTTAAGGTCGGCCTTTTTTATCATGAAAAGCAGTTTTATATCAAACCGGCATAAACAGGCAAGAACTGTCGGTTCAACCGGCGAACTGGTGACCGGCCTTGGTTTCCTTGCACTAGCCGGTTCATTTTTTGAATTATTTAAATAATTTTATACATTAAAATTAAAATATTAAGTAATATTTATAATTTAACAAATTAATTTAAACTTAAAATGCTTAATTTTTAATTAAAAAATTCCAACTAAGCATTTCACATGGCTTCA
>NW_021464880.1:0-1701 GCF_001605985.2 Dendrobium catenatum
CATCTCCCTCAAATGTCGGACTTACAGCTTCTATTAGAAGTGGTCGGGGTTTTAATTGGGTTTAATTGAGTTTAGGGGTTAGGTCATTTTTGCCTAAACTTTCCCCTAAGATCGGGCTTACTACTTTCATACGAAAGTTGCCGGATAGTGGGTCTTACAACCAAGTTCCTATGAACGAAGCTGCCCAAGGGTTTGAAATTTGATTGTTTGGAGATTTGTTATTTAGAGAAATTAAAAGGGGTTGTAAATTTGGGCTTACTGCTATCCTACGAAAGTTGCCGGGTAGTGGGTCTTCCAACCTAATTCTCATAAATCAGGCTGCCCGAATGTGTTGAGTTTGATTATTTGTTTGTTGGGTTATTTTGAGTTTGTGATTTTGACACTTCGGAGTTATGACACTACATTAGTGTTTTTTTTTTTTTTTTTTGTCGTTCTGTACTTGTAGCCTTTTTCTTACTACAGCAGTTCAGCACTCTTCCTATTTTCTAGCACTATTACACTACTAGCTTTTTCGTACTTAACTTTTCCTATTTTTTTTTTTCAGTACTTTGTTTTACTTGCAGTAGTTAGATTTATTATTTTCTGTATTGATTCAATTTATTTGCAATGCGCTGATCTTTATTTGTTTGTTTGCAGGGGCTCGTAGTCGGTAGTTACAGCAGTCAGGGCTCATAGTTACAGAGGATAGAGCCAAAGATAGTTGCAAGAACTCATACAAGATGGATTTTGGAGAACTTGCAGAAGAGTTCAGTTTGAGAGTTTTGAGAGTTTGTACAGTTAGAGAATTGGTGAGGATTTTGGAGAGTTTTGAGAGCCTGTATACGTCAAATATTGGACAACATTCTTCCTTTCCCTTTTTTCATTTTATTCATTGCATTTTATTTTATTTTTGAAATTTCTCACTTGATTAAAAAAATAATAATAAATCAATTTTGAATTCCACTACTCTCAAAATTCTTAATAACTCTCAAATCTAAAACTTTTTAGAATTTAAAATTTTCTCAAAAACTGAAATGCTTTGATATTTTAAGTAGCTCCTGATTTTTTATTAAATTAGTTTTGAAATGATTTATCATGATCTTTATTACCTCAATAACTAGAGGGAGAAGTGATATTTTAAAGGTTAGAGATCCCAAATGTTTTAAGAAGAAATAGTATTTGAAATATCGCAACAATTCAAAGTCTTCTACTCAATATCACTTTCGTTAGAACTTTTGAAGAGATGTCTTATTTAGAGACAATTAAGGTAGTTTCATTTAAAGTCCTTCGAGTTATCTCAAGAATAATTTTTTTTTTTTGGGCTAAGACGATAGCCAACAAATTATCATTTATACTGAGCGACACTTGGGAGAGTAATGAGTGTTTGTAACTTCTACACTTTCGCGCATTTGATGACATAGGAGACTTAGAAGATTTCAATTAATCAATCATTTTGATTAATTTTAATCAAAATAATTTCATTAAATCTTAATTAACTAATTAGTTAATTAATACTTAAAAATTAATTTTGATATTTTTGTTAAATTAAATTTCCCTTTGAATTTTAAGGAAATTTCGGCAGTCTCCCGACGTCTCCTCCCCACCGAGGGAGAAATCGGGACGGCATTGCCGTAATTCTTCTCGCCCGGATCAATGATCAACGGCGCGAGGTCTTCAATAGTTAAACCATCATACCCAGATCAAAGATCAACGGCGTATGGT
>NW_021464881.1:0-315 GCF_001605985.2 Dendrobium catenatum
GGGCCATATTAAAGTAGTACATGATGAAATTCATTACAAAAAACAGTATATGTATTGAATTTTATCATGTTAACAAGTGGATCATAAAATCATAAATTTTTCCTCTCCAATTTACAAAAGTTAAACATATAGATCCTTAACACTCTGTTTTGCAGTACGCCTTTTATCCTTATTATTCCCTTTTTTTTTTTTCATATAGCTCATTCGTTAAATCAAATTCATCTACCTATATGAATTAAGATTTCATCCAGCTCTTTGATTTACTTTTTCCAAGAAGACTTGACTGTAACAATACCATCTCACATGGCCCCAAGT
>NW_021464882.1:0-222 GCF_001605985.2 Dendrobium catenatum
ATGGATATTTTTGAATGCCGAGAAGATTAGATTCTTCCTGTGTAATTTCTTGGAGGTTAACAAAAATCTAGGAAAAAATAATTTATTAACAAATCCCTATTCTAAACTATCTTTAAGAGGTATTTAATGAAATTAACAAATAAACATGCATATGTACCTGTCTTTTATTTAAATTGATAAATAATTTAGTGGTCTTCTCGATATTATATACAATGTCATCAG
>NW_021464883.1:0-563 GCF_001605985.2 Dendrobium catenatum
GTAGCTTCTGGCTAAGTTTCGGCGGAGGAAAGGAGGCGACTAGTCGCTTCTCTTCTGGCGAAGCAGCGAGTTCATGAGCAAGTGAATGAACGAGCCAGCGAGCTGCGAGTGAAGTGCAACAGTCGTCAGGCGAGCCATGTTCCTAAAAGAAAAAAAAGGCGATAGTTTCACTTAGACAAGTGAAAGGCAATAGTTTTCTTTCCCATTTCCCAGTCCTTGGCTCATTCACCGATGCTTTGACTCCTATATAGAATAGACATCAATGTTGGGACTATCAATCAACAGGCCAGGCTCTGTCAACAGGTTCGGGTACTGGGTCAAGGTCAAAGAAAAAAGACCTCCTGAACAGGTGGTGAAGGCTAAGTAGGTTCAGCCACAGGAGCAACCTAGGCTTCTACTCTGACGCTCTGCCGCTGGTGCTATTTCCTCCGCCTCCACAAGCTGCGAACTCTTCGTAGTAGCGCGGGATTCCACTGCTTCTTAAGCTTAGGGCTCACTCGACTTGGTCTCCACGCTACCACTGACCAGGTGACCAACCACTCCTTCCAATGTCAATTACTCCC
>NW_021464884.1:0-356 GCF_001605985.2 Dendrobium catenatum
AAAAGACAAGAAAAACTGCCCAAAAACTGCAAGTATTAAATTCTGTACGCAGTGGATCGTCCCGTACAATCGTGGATCATCCTGGATGATTTTACTTAAATGATTTGAAACGACCCTATTTGTATGTGTGTACGAAATGTCTTCGTACAGCTGATCGTCCCGTACGAACTAGGTTCATCCGGTACGAACGGTTATTACAAGTTCGGTTCTGGAAACTGCTGTAAACCGTTCTAAGTTGGTTAATCGTTTGGACAAAAATTTATTCTTCTGGATGAAATTTTTACAGAGGACCGATCATCCTGGACAATTATTTATTTCGTCTGGTCGAAAATTTTCCAGAGACCAGATCGTCCTGG
>NW_021464885.1:0-222 GCF_001605985.2 Dendrobium catenatum
TGTTTTAAAATGTTTTAACTTCGGGCGGTACGATCAAATATTGTGCATCGTCCTGGACGATACAACTAATCAGCCTGGATGATATACTTTTTAAACAGTCGTCCGGCTTGACTCTTCGGGACGATCGCCTTTGTCTAATCATCCTGGCTGATATCTGATCATCCCGGCCGATCAGACCGCCTTTTTGACCAACCAGCCTGTACGTAATAACTGCACCAAATC
>NW_021464886.1:0-291 GCF_001605985.2 Dendrobium catenatum
ACTATCTCCAAAACTTCAAAATCTAAAAGCTTGAAAAAATTCATCATATGGAAGGCCAATTTTAAGGAACAACGTGAAAACAAAACACATAAAAACAAAATAAAAAAAATGAAAACAACACAAACTAAAATAACACAAAGTAAGCACAAAATAACAAAATAAAAGATAACACAAAAAATAAAAATTTCAAGCAAGTGATAAAGCATCGAGTTTAAGAGATTTTGAGCTGTGAGCCTCCTTATGTCCAGTTATCCTTATGCTCCCACGAGGTCTTTGGTGAGAGCATACCTG
>NW_021464887.1:0-206 GCF_001605985.2 Dendrobium catenatum
TAGGATAGGGTCCACGACATAAGAAAGAAAGAGGAGGTGGCGTTTGGGAGGGAAATTTGAACTGAAGGATTTTATTATTACTTTTTTAGTAATGTGTATAAAAGACAAGTAAAGATTAGTTGACTCGTTGGTTGAAGATTGAATGATTTATACAAGATGGTAGGCCGATGGTGATGTGAAACAGTGATGGTGAACAAGAATTGTGT
>NW_021464888.1:0-326 GCF_001605985.2 Dendrobium catenatum
CCGGAATCCGTAGAGATTCCGTCAGTGTCAGGGAATTGAGCTATTAATTATATATCTGATATCTGAGAAATGTCTGATCTGATTTTGATTTCTGTACAATTCTGATACGATTATGTTCTGTTCTGATATGATCTGAATTTCTGATTTCGGTATGATTCTGATTCTGTTGATTTGATATATCTGATCTGTTCTGTTTCTGATTTGATATGACTTTTGTTTCCGTGCAGTTCTGTCTGATTGATCTGTTTTGTTCTGATCTGTCCGATTTGATATCTGTCCGGTTCTATTCCGATTTCTGTACGGATTTGTCTGATGTATTTGGTTTT
>NW_021464889.1:0-282 GCF_001605985.2 Dendrobium catenatum
TAACTCACTAGATTTCATCCAAAACTATTCATAATCAAGTGTAGAATATTTAACCTATATTATTTAATTTCATTAGTTCCTTCATTATTTTTTAATTTGAATACATGATTGGGAAATTGTAAATTCTCAATGCCTATGGGTTATTCATCATTTACATCTTTTTTTACTACCCCATTAAGAAAGTAACTTTTAACATAAATTTGGTACAATTTGAATCCCTTAAAGTAGGCAAAGTCTAGTAGGATCCTTATGGGTTCTAATCTAGCTATAGGGGCAATGGTC
>NW_021464890.1:0-266 GCF_001605985.2 Dendrobium catenatum
TCTTGATCGGGCCCATCATCCATTCCCCCACCATCCTTAAGTGTAGGATGGTGCAATTTCTATTTTTTTAAATATCAAAACCTTCAAATTTTCAAATATCAAGCATTCAAATACCCAAATCCAAACTCAATTTCCAAATTTCAAATCCCAAATTCATGCTGCTACTATATGCCATATACCACGTATTATATACGTATCTGATTGACGACTAGCCTTAATCGAAAGTTCTCCCTCGTGATCGGGAGGGGTAATTAACTATAGGGGCT
>NW_021464891.1:0-3424 GCF_001605985.2 Dendrobium catenatum
GATCCGTCTGTAAAGGAAGGATGAGTTTGTCGCGTAAGAGTTGAAATCTGGTGATAGCAAGGGGCTTAGTGAAGATGTCGGCTAGCTGATCAGCAGAACATATGTGACTAATGATAATAGCTCCGTTGTCAATGTGTTGGCGAAGAAAATGATAATCCAGTTCAATGTGTTTAGTGCGAGCGTGAAAAACAGGATTTCTTGCCAGAGCAATCGCCGAAGTATTTTCACAGTAAATGGTAGTAGGAGACGACTGTGTTAGCTGAAGTTCTTGAACAAGACGTCGCAGCCACAGGACGTCGAAGATGGCAGCAGAAAGAGAACGATACTCAGCCTCGGTAGAAGACTTTGCTACAGTTGTCTGCTTTTTAACAGACCAGGAAATAAGAGTATTACCGAGATAGGTACAAAAGCCAGATACCGACTTACGATCGGAGCTGTCGGAGGCCCAATCGGCGTCCGCATACATACGGAGTGAAAGATCGCCTGGGGAGATTGGTAGACCGTAGTCGAGTGAGCCTTTGATGTACAGAAGCAAGCGCTTGAGAAGCTGGAAATGATAATTGGTCGGAGCATGCATGTACTGACAGATACGATTAGCTGCAAAAGCAATATCAGGACGCGTGATTGATAGATACTGTAAAGCTCCGGCAATTTTGCGGTAGAGATGAGGATCAGCAAAAGGTTCGCTGTCAGGTATTGGGGTAGAACGAGTTGGCGTCATTGGTGTTGAAACGGGGTTGCAATTGTGAAGACCGGCATCTTGAAGAATCTTAATAGCATAGTGTCGTTGATTGAGAAGATATCCAGAGGAGGTTTTAAGAATTTGAATGCCAAGAAATAAGGATACACTGCCAAGTTGTTTAAGAGCGAAGTGCGATCGGAGATAGGTGATAAGCGACTGAATCATGGACTGATCATTACCTGTTAATTAAAGGATGTCATCAACATAAATTAGAAAGTATAATTGAACGTTATTTTTATGAAATATAAGTAAAGAGGGGTTGGAACGACTAAACCTGAATCCGAATTGAAGAAGAAGAGATGTGAGTTTGTGAAACCACAATCTCGGTGCTTGCTTAAGACCGTATAACGATTTATGTAGCTTACAAACATATTGCGGATGTTTGGGATCGATGAAACCAGCTGGTTGTCGCATGTATACCGTGTCTGTGAGATCGCCGTGTAGAAAGGCGTTTGTGATATCAAGTTGAAGAATAGACCAATGCCGATGAATAGCGAGAGTAAGAAGAACCCGGATAGTTGGCATTTTCGCAACAGGGCTGAAAGTTTCAGTGTAATTGATGCCGAGCGTTTGATTGAAGCCTTGCGCAACCAGTCGAGCTTTGTAACGCTCAATAGATCCGTCTGGTAGAGTCTTGGCTTTAAATGTCCACCGACAGCCAATAATAGGAGTGTGATCAGGTGGAGGAACTAATGACCAAGTGCCTTGACGCATGAGAGCTGCGAATTCGTCCTCCATGGATGACAACCAATGCGGAATTTTGGATGCTTGAGCAAATGTAGTGGGAGTGATTGGTTTTGATTGAATGGCCGAAAGGTCATAAATCTGTTTAGGCTTATGTATGCCAGATTTTGCCCTTGTCTGCATATGGTGTGTTGGGCGGGTAGTAGTAGAGAGCAAAGGTTGTTTAGGCAATACAGGAGATATCTGGGTAGGTTCTGCTGAAGATGACATGGTATTGTTGGAAGTGTGATTAGTTAATCGAGAGTTGTTTTGAGACAGAGCAGGCGGAAGTAGTGTGGGCGTAAGCAGAAGGGGTGAGACGAATTTAGCGTAGGTATCATGCGAAACGGAAGAGTTGTCCACCGATTGTTGATATGGAAAAATATGTTCCTGAAAAGTAACATGACGAGAAATTAGCATTTTATTGGTGCTAGTATTAAAACACTTGTACCCTTTTTGACTGGATGAGTAGCCGAGGAAAACACAAGGTTGATAGCGGGGCGAGAGCTTGTCGGAAACATATGGTCGAAGCCACGGGTAACAAAGACAGCCAAAGGTTCGTAGGTGATCATACGTCGGATTGGTACCGTAGACGAGTTTGTAGGGAATCTGATTGGAAATGGACTTGGATGGTAGTCTATTTATTAGGTAAGTTGCTGTTGTTACAGCTTCAGTCCACAATAGTTTAGGTAGAGAATCTTTGTGTAACAGGGCACGAGTAAGATCTAATAAATGACGATGTTTCCGTTCAGCAAGCCCGTTTTGCTCGGGTGTGTGAGGACAGCTAGTTTGATGAAGGATGCCACGTTCTGCAAGAAATGATTTAAACTGATTGCTATTGAACTCACCGCCGCCGTCAGAGCGGAAAATTTTGGGAGTGGCATTAAAAACATTGTTAAGAATGGAGCAAAAGTGACTAAATTTTGAAAAAGCTTCATTCTTAGAACGCATAAGATAAAGCCAAGTGAATTTGGATAAATCGTCAACAAAAATAACGTAGTAGTAAAAACCGTTTAAAGATTGCGTAGGAGCCGGGCCCCAAACATCAGAGTGAATGATTTGAAAGACATGCGTAGATTCAGTTAAACTTTTATTAAATGGAAGCTTATGGCATTTTGCCATACTACAAGAATTACAATGAAAAAGATTAAAATCAAAATCAGATGCAGGTAATAAGTGTCTAAGGCTGGAGAGAACGCCGATGTGCGGGTGACCAAGTCGAACGTGCCAGAGACGAGTGGAATGCTATCGGGCAAGAAGAGCAGCTGGAGATGCTGGGATGACGCTCTGCACGCTGTAGAGTCCATTACGCATTTGACCATGAAGAAGAGGGCGGTGATCCTGTCCATCCTTAATGACAAAGCCGTTAGCGTCAAAAGAAATCGAGACATTATTGTCTCGGGTTAAAGCAGAAATCGAAAGGAGATTGTGAGTAAGTAACGGGACATGTAATAATTTGCGTAAATAAAGCTTACGAGCCGAATCCGGTAGAGGAAGAAGTCCTTGTCCGGCGTGCTGGATGGGAAGAGAAGCGCCATTAGCTGTTGAGATAGTATCTGAACCATGATAGAGTGAGTTGTTTTGAAGGTTGTTGAGGTCAGAAGTCAGATGGCTTGTAGCACCGGAATCAAGAATCCAATCCTTGGTGGAAGTCGAAGTTTGATGAGAAAGGAGAGCTCGCGAGTTAGTTGAAGTAGGCGCGTATTTGGGATTATTCCCGTGCCAACAATTCAGGGCAATGTGACCTTGTTTGTCGCAAATTTGACACGTTGGGCGATCGGATCTGTTGGAAGGTTGGTTCGAACGAGAGTGAGACAGATCCGGTAAGGTGGAGTTGTCGGATTTCCTGTTCTTGAAGTTTCTGGTTGAGCCATTTCCTTTGTTGGAGACAGACTGATTAGCATAGAACGCCGGATTATCTTGATTTGCTGCAACGTCTTTTTGATGCTCCCTCTGTTG
>NW_021464892.1:0-283 GCF_001605985.2 Dendrobium catenatum
CTAGGGTTAGGACTTCCCTTTCCTTAGAACCAAAATCAAAACTCAATCGTCCAGGGTTAGGTTTCTTCCTTCCCTTTGGATTAGATCTACTAGTGGTAGAGTATGCCCCTCGTGGCACTACCCTGGTACCAAAATCAAATTCAATCTTCTAGGGTTAGATCTTTTCCTTCCTTAGAATCAAATCCAATTTCAATCTTCTAAGGTTAGACTTCCCTTTCCTTTAGAATCAAAAATCAAATTTGATCCTCTATAGTTAGGAATTCTTTCTGCCTATACGATCATC
>NW_021464893.1:0-577 GCF_001605985.2 Dendrobium catenatum
ATGGAGTATTCTTGGGATATTCTAGTGTCGGGAAGTCTTTTAGGGTGTTTAACAAGTGAACTTTAGTGGTGGAAGAGACTACCCATATAGTATTTGATGATTCTGATCCTAAAATGCATGGAGTTGAGGATGATGATGATATTGGAGAGATTACTAGTGGAGCATAAAATTTGGAGAATGAAGTAAGTCACCAAAACATAGGAGTAGGAGAAGTCACCCAAGGAGTAGAAACTTTAGATCTGGAGGAAAGGGTTGGACCTTCTCAGACCTTACCTAGAGATTGGAGATACTCTACAAGACACCCCAAGGATTTTATCTTATGAGACCCTTCTAATGGAGTTAAGACTAGACATGGACTTAGGAAGCAGGTGAACCACTCTACCTTTATCTCAATGACTGAACCCACCAACATAAACCAAGCCCTTACTGATGACTTTTGGATTTTAGCCATGCAGGAGGAAGTTGAACCAATTTGTTAGGAATGAAATTTGGGAGCTTGTAGAAAGACCAAAGGGACAAAGTGGGTTTTTAAGAATAATATGAATGATTCAAGAGTGGTGGTTAGGAATAAAGCAAG
>NW_021464894.1:0-544 GCF_001605985.2 Dendrobium catenatum
CTACACCTGGATGGTAGAAGAGATTTTGTAAGGGCATCTTTGCCTTATTATTCGAGCTAAAGAAGTGTCAATAAAAAATTTAGTGCAATACCCAAAGAGGAGGACTTTAGGGAGTGGATGTTGGTCAAGTTTTGATCAAACCATTTGTTTTCTAGCTTTGTTAAAAAGTGCAAAGTAATTGTAATTATATTTTTTTGGAGGGAAAAAAATTTTGAATATAATTCTTTTAAATTTCTTTTAGTTTTATAGACAAACTCTTCATTATGAATAATATACCACCTTGGATGGCGAAAACATTATTCCCTAATGGGTTCAAATTAATAAACAATAAATTTTATCATGACTATCATAGTCAAATTCAAGAAGGTACTACATATGATCCCAGAGGATCAAAATAATATTTCATCAAATATTTAGCTACAGAAATCTAGTTATATTATCATTAATTTCATATTTAGAGACACGTTGTTAAATAATATATCTATAAGGTGAAAGAAGTGAGAGAGAGAGAGAGAGAGAGAGAGAGAGAGGAGAGCTAGAAAGT
>NW_021464895.1:0-277 GCF_001605985.2 Dendrobium catenatum
CCGGAGTTTGAGGTCTTATAGCCGAGCCTACCTCTGAACCTAAGTCTAAAGTGGGTTCTAAAAATTTAGGAACTTGATCCTAACTAATGCAATGTAAATCTGGACTTATTCCGGCCTTGATTGGGGAGCTAGCTAAACCACCTAGGAAAGAGTGGTTAAGAACGTTAATTAAATTAAGTTTGAGGAGAGCGGGGCCGACATCAAGAGCGGATCCTAATTGGACCCTTTAACTTATGTTGGGTATTTAATATCTAAATAGATGCAATTAAAAATTTTG
>NW_021464896.1:0-202 GCF_001605985.2 Dendrobium catenatum
ATCAGTTCAAATCAGAGAAAAATCTTCGAGAGCATCGCCCTGAATTCATGCTGTCTGATCCCGATCGTCCAGCACATCGCCATGAATTTATGTTGGCCGATATTTATTGTCGAGAAGTAACTAAGGTTTTTGAATAAATCATCCTGGCCGATCCTTCGATCGTCCAAGATGATATGATCGTATCAATCATCCTTAATTACTT
>NW_021464897.1:0-320 GCF_001605985.2 Dendrobium catenatum
CTTAGTCAAAAAGCTTGTATCATTCAGCATGTTCTTCGTACCTCTATTATACCTAAAGATGGTGATCGAGTAAACATTACTCCTCTTCTTTCTATAGTGACCTATTTGATTTTGACTAGCCAACCTATAGATAATCCCAATTAATCATTGACTACCTTTATGGACTTTTTGAGATTGGCTATGTCTCCCACAAGAGAAAAAAAAATATTTCCTTAGGATATCTTGTGACTTTCATTTTAGAGAAGAAGTATGATTTAGTACATCCAATTCAAGATTTTGAAGAACCTCTCTACTACAACGATGGATCTTTTAGAGCAATC
>NW_021464898.1:0-521 GCF_001605985.2 Dendrobium catenatum
TCTAGGGAGATGGAGGAATGTTTGCTCAATAATGATTTACATGAAATTGGGTACATTGGTCCTAAATTTACTTGGTGTAATAATAGAGTTGGAAGTGCTAGGATCCTTGAAAGATTGGATAGATGTTTTGTAAATTCTATGGCTTTGAATTCTCCATATCATTTGATAGAAAGGCATTTGGCTAGAATTGCCTCGGATCATTGTCCAATCCTTTTACAATTAAAAAATTTCAATTCTAATCCTAGAAAGATGATCAAATTTGAAAATTGTTGGGCTTCCTATCATGCTTCGTATGGGATAGTAAGGAAGGAATGGAGCAAGAACTATCAAGGAAGCTTTTCTCAAGTTCTCAACAAAAAATTTAAAAGGTCTCTTAAATCATTATTCTATTGGAGCAAGGCAAAGAATAAAAAGCTGAATAATTTGAAAGAAGTCCTTATCCAAGAAATCACGGAGATGCAAGGCAAAGAAACTTCTTTAGGGTGTCTTTCGGAGCAAGAACAATGGAATCTCAAAGCAAA
>NW_021464899.1:0-231 GCF_001605985.2 Dendrobium catenatum
AGCCATCCCCCAATTCCTCATATTTTCTTGATTATTTTCCTCCCAAATCAGCTCTCAAATCAGCTCCTAAATCAGTCATCTTCAATTAGGAAATATTTCCTAATTAATCCTCTCCAAATCAGCCCTCAAATCAGCCCCCAAATCTTCAATTAGGAAACATCTTTTTATTAATTCCCTTTGATTAAGAACCTTCATAAACAATTCCCTCTTGATTAGGAAACTTCTTAATTC
>NW_021464900.1:0-299 GCF_001605985.2 Dendrobium catenatum
AATATTACAGAATCATTTTTATTTAAGCATTCAAATTAATTACACCAAGCCTTGTTCTTAATGTACTGAAGGTATCAAAAGCTAGTGGTTTTATAAAAATGTCAGCAAGTTGATTTTCCGTTGTAACATGAATGAGTTTAATTTCTCCCTTGGATATATGATCCCTTATGAAATGATGCCTAATGTCTATATGTTTGGTTCCTAAATGTTGAATAGGATTTTTAAAAATGAAAATAGCACAAGTGTTATCACAATAAATGGGAATAGTGCCTATAGTTAATCCTAAATCAATCAACTAT
>NW_021464901.1:0-235 GCF_001605985.2 Dendrobium catenatum
TCAGTCAACTCTGTGACAAAGGCTTCATCGTGCAATTTTTGCAAATTCATGCATTGTAAGTTTAAGTAACAACACTATTTTGCATGGAAAGAGGATCAATAACGTCTACATGCTTGATTTAAATAACATTAAATGTGCTGCTTCTTTTTGCTTAAAAACTGTGATTGATGATTCTTGGTTGTGGCACCGGAGTCTTTGTCATACAAGTATGAAAACCCTTAGGAAAGTGACCCAA
>NW_021464902.1:0-909 GCF_001605985.2 Dendrobium catenatum
TGTAATTTTCTTTTTTCCCTTTCTTGAGTCAATTATAAATATTTTAAGTGACTGATGTTAAGTAACCCTACACACACACACTTGAGATATTTAGAATTTGTGTTTTTACTCACATCATCCCGAACTATATTTATATCGGTCTGGATGATCGAGTTCAAAATAGAAGTTCTAATTATGATTTCTTAGTTAAGGCAACCGTAATTAATAGATAGGTCTGGACGATACTTGTATCGGCCAAGACGATATGCTCAAAATAGAAAGAAATAACCATCATAATCAATTTAGGTATTCTGTACTTTTAGAAATTAGCCGGGACGATCGTGAGATCGGCCTGGACGATATTACACAATTATTCCTAAATTGATCCAGGAATCAAGGAAGTAATTAAGTTTGATTGAAACAATCACATCATCCTGGACGATCGCATGATCGGCCAGGATGATCTATTCAAAAACCCTTAGTTACTCCTGGATGATAACTATCGGCCAGATCAAATTCAGGGTGATGCTCTTGATGATTTTTCTCTGATTTGAACTGATCATCCGGGATGATCGTGAGATCGGCCTGGATGATCAAGCCAATGTTTAATCATCCAAATTATCTTCAGGGTAATGTTCTGGCCTATCGTCTATGTTTTGAACTGATTGTACAGGGTGATATTATTATCGTCCTGGACGATAAAGTCGGCAACTTGCAATTATTGAGCTCCTTTGAAGCTCTTCTATTTAAGAGCTCTTATTTAATGTTTTTAAGTGATCTTTTGCTGCTATCTTGATCATAGAAAACCTAAATGAGAGAGAGGGAGGGGGGAGAGAAAGAGAGGATCTTGTGAGGGGGAGTTTGTGAGGGAGTTCACAAGGATTACTCCAAGCATTGTTCCACTTCTTCTTCCCTAGAGTCTCTTATACT
>NW_021464903.1:0-468 GCF_001605985.2 Dendrobium catenatum
AAAGGAATATTGTCAAACAGTGGAGGTCTAGTGATACTACCTTCAGGTGTGTTTCGGTTTCCGAATGTAGACATCTACGTTAATCAAAAAGTAATTCAAACTTATAATTTTGAAACGAAGCTCTGATACCACTTGTTGAGTCTAGTAATTAGGTTGTTAAGCCTAAGTTAATGTCCCAAAGGCTACCAAGTGGGGGGTGAATTGATAGTTTAAAAAAAAAAATTAAGCCCTCTTTTAAAATTATGTTGAACAGAAATAAAAATTGTTTCTTTTAAGTTTTGTAGAAAAAATTTTTCAACCACAGAGTTTTTAAGACTAAGAATTAAAATACGGAAACGTAAAAATAGTAAAGTAAATGAAAACAGATTTATAGTGGTTTGGTCTAAAACCAGACCTACATCCACTCCCTAGAGGCACCCTCTGAGTATTGTACTAATACTAATAGTGACTCTCCTTTTGCACCCACAG
>NW_021464904.1:0-253 GCF_001605985.2 Dendrobium catenatum
AAATATGTAATAGAAAAACTAACTTTATTAACAACATAATACTACTTTCCCTTTTGACATCATAATAAGGAGGATAAACACTAATATATATAACACAAGAAGTACATCACAACATAGAAATAAATAAAAAAACCACATTAGCTAGAAAGTATAAGGAACCTGATCAGGAGGTGGTGGTATTGGTGATGGATAAAAGAAGTGATGAAGGGAGGGAAACTATTCTCCAAACTAGGCCATATCTTGATCATGCAGT
>NW_021464905.1:0-237 GCF_001605985.2 Dendrobium catenatum
TACAATCAAACTCTCTCAAATTCAAGAAAAATAGAAATTTTAAATACTTCATTACATGAAACCCTAACATACTCTATCTTGAATTCTTCATCAGTCTGGAGTATAATTTTTCTAAAATTTTAGTACATATAAGCAACAAATAGAAAAAGTACCCAACGTATGTTAGGAGAAATAAAAATTAAAATAATAAAATTTTGTTATCATAAAAAAATCACATTATATAAAACTCAATCTTGA
>NW_021464906.1:0-604 GCF_001605985.2 Dendrobium catenatum
TTCTTTTTGCGTGTAGTTTAAGGTATAGGGGTCAACAAATGCCCCCCAACAAATGTGATACGCGCCTAGAGCGTATCACGTTTGTTGTATGCTGATTGACCCTATGGATCTCTAGATATTTGTTCTAGATGTCACAATGAGGGTTTTATTTAGTAGATCTCAAAAAGCTTATTTGGATGTCACACTAGGACTTCATTTTGCGGATCTCCGAGAGCCTATTCGGATGTCACGCTGAGGTTCTTATTTTTCGGATCTCTAAGAGCTTATTTGGATATGACGCTGAGAATTTCATTTTACGGATCTCTAAGAATTTGTTTGGACATCACAATGAGGGCTTCATTTGGTGGATCTTCAAATGTTTGCTCTATATGTCACACTAAGATTTTTTTTTAGTGGATCTCCAAAATTTTGTTTGGATGTCACACTAGGACGTTCATTTAGCGGATTTTCAAAATTTTGTTTGGATGTCACACTAAGATTTTTCTTTAGTGGATCTCCAAAATTTTGTTTGGATGTCACACTAAAATTTTTCTTTAGTGGATCTTCAAAATTTTATTTGGATGTCATACTAGGATGTTCATTTAGTGGATCTCCAAAAATTTGT
>NW_021464907.1:0-1180 GCF_001605985.2 Dendrobium catenatum
AGCGACCTAACCTAGATCTAGAAGTGGTGCCCTAGCAAACAATTTTATGTGTGTGTAAGGTTTGTGTGGCTTGGATATATCCTAAGTTGGATGGTTAGTTAAAGTTATCTAGAGTTCAGGTATGTTGGGGGTCTAAAAAGGATATTTTAATTGAAATTCAAATATTAGTGAATTAGGTCCATTTTAACTATTTCAGTTTGTTGATCAGTTTTAAGAGCTTGGGATATTCATATTTGAAGTTTAAATTACATTAGCCAATTTTGAAAAGTTTCGGGTCCTCCTATGAACTAGACAAAGGGTCCAAAAAGTCACTATAGTAAATACGCTAGGTTTGGGTCTCCTAACACCTTAGGAAAATACTAGACTTTAAGAGGAGTAGTTAGCCAGGTAGTACACTAAAATTGGAGTTTTCTAGGCAAAGTTATGAATTTTCTAAGTTTCGGGCCCTAAATGAACTACGGTTGACCAAAAAGTTGACTTTCTAATCTAGGTCATTTTATGAAAACATAATATTTTTAATAAATACTAGACCCTAATAGGAGTCCAATGCAAGTGAGTTTGTCTAATTTGGAATTTTCTACAATTAGTTATGGATTTTCTAAGTTCAGGGTATTTAAGGGAATTTTTAAATTTCCTAATAAAGGGCTGATTTTATTATTTTGATCCAAATCAGCTCCAAACTGATTGGAATCACTCCCAAAGGTCAGAGATGACCTGAGGAGGTGTTCCCAAGTATTTGGGGAAACTTTGAGATTTTAAATAATTTTTAATGAATTATTAGGAGCAAAGCGGTAATTTCCACCTATGGTTAAATTAGGGGTCAACCTGAAGTCAACCTAGGGAGCCCTATTTACCTAAAATCAAGGATCATATTCTGGTCAGTTTGAGGTATTATGGGTAATTTTCTGACCTAAAATGTATTTATTACAATTTTTGGAAGGTCTCGGGATCTTATTTAGCAGGTTAATTAGGGTTGGTTAACTAAGGGGTCTAACAAGCCCTAAAAAATCCTAGAAAATTCTGGGAGGTTTAAGATGTCACTAAATTTAAGTGTTGAAGTTTTCATGTCAATCTGGGGTCTATCCTAGCCCCTAAAAAAAAATCTAAATTCGCTAGACAAGTCCTTAATTTTTTGTCCTTAAGGTGTCACTACGTTGTATAGGTTTAAATGGAGTTTCAT
>NW_021464908.1:0-473 GCF_001605985.2 Dendrobium catenatum
AGAACTTTCAAATAAATGTCGAAGATCTCGGCCGTCATACCTTAGGTCCGACCGGGATGGTTTGAAATTGAAGACCTGCGCTGTTGATTTTTAATCAGGGCAGATGGTTTTAAATTTGAAGACCCGCGCCATCGATCTTAGATCTGGGCAGGTGGTTTTATAATTTGAAGACCTCACGCAGTTGATCTTAGATCATGGTGAGATGGTTTGAAATCAAAGACCCTACACCGTCGACCTTAGGTTCGGATAGGAAGAATTACGACAGTGCTGTCCCGATTTCTCTCTCGGTGGGGAGGAGACGCCAGGAGGCTGCCGAAATTTTCTCAAAATTCAAAGGGAAATTTAATTTGAATATTAAATTAACTAAAATATCAAAATTGATTTTTAAGTATTAATTAACTAATTCAGTTAATTAATATTTAATAAAATTAGTTTGATTAAAATTAATCAAAATAATTGATTAATTGAGATCT
>NW_021464909.1:0-222 GCF_001605985.2 Dendrobium catenatum
TGTATCTCCCCAAAGGGAAATGACACCATTCTACGATGATTCTTCTAATGCAACGATGACGATCATTTTAACTTTTCCCAAAGAAATCTAGTAAAGTTTTAGAAATTAATTTTAAAATCAGGTGTGTGGGGTTCCAAATCTCCTACGAGCGCAAGCCCCTGTAGTTAATTACATCATAGGGAGACAAAAGTCCCCTACGAAAACTCTCGATTAAAATAAGAA
>NW_021464910.1:0-631 GCF_001605985.2 Dendrobium catenatum
ACATGTCTCATTATTTCTGGAGATTGAGGTTTCGTTTGAGACAGTTTTATTATTAATTTTTAATATAATATTTTTTAACTTAAAATTTTGATACTAAAAAAATATTTTAAAAACAAGAAGAAAACTTTCTTAAATGTAGACAGAGAGGGATTGATAAACGATCAGTGCAAGTCAAAATTGATGAGAGGGAATGCTAAGGACGTTTTTGAATTTATTTCTATTTTGAATAAATGTGTTTACATGAAAGGTTCCTCCAGCACGCTTAAATTAGTATATTGCAGCTGAATGTGATGTTTTTGTTATTTATTTGATGAATTCTTCATTTCGTTCTTCTGCTCGATTATAATGTTACTAGGAACTTGCCAAGGTGTGTACAATACAAGAAAAGTCAAAATTTTCGACTATTATTTTTTTAATTTTATCACAAAGATAATAAATTAGCAAATTAATTTATTGATAAATAAAATTTATCGAAAAAATTTGTCGCAAAGAGGTCAATCTAGCCGTGTTTTCAATTTAGGTTTCAATTGGAATAACTTTATTATTGTTTTTTAAAGTAATTTTTTAATACAAAAATTTTACACAAAAAAAAACTTTTTTAAGAAGCAGCAAGAAAGTGCTTTGTACAACA
>NW_021464911.1:0-214 GCF_001605985.2 Dendrobium catenatum
GAAGGTCTTAATTACTCATAATCTTCCAAAATCCATAACTTTCCCGTTTTGAATCCACTGTCGACGCACAGCAGCTTGATTTGAACGTATTTGAATTCTGCACATTCTGGTACTAGTTTTATTTGAATTTTTTTAGATATGTATGCAGTTATTTTCAAAACAGCCAATAACATTATTTTAAAACTATTTAATTATTGTCTATAAAATTAGAAAT
>NW_021464912.1:0-1595 GCF_001605985.2 Dendrobium catenatum
ATTTAATTTTAGGATTATTTTAATTTAAGAGAAATGTTAATATAGTTGCATTACTTTTATTTTCTGTTATTTAGTTTTATTTATTTAGGTTGATTTCATGAGTAATTTAGTTTTAGGGGTTATTTGAATATGATTTAATTTAAATGTAAAGTAAAATTTAATTTGATTATGTTTTTAATTTAAATATATATTATTAGTTTATTTCTGATTATTTATTCTATAGTTGTGGCTCTTAGAAATGATTTATGTGGATCAAATTAACTAAGTGTCCAAATAGGTAGTCAATCATAGGGTAAAAGCTAACCTACCAAATGGGTATGGCACCCCCAGTCAAGATCTCATGGTTCTATTATCCCGAGTTTGCTGGTGCCCTTAGTCTACTTAATCGAGTGCACACCAGAGGACCATTGTTAGCAACCATAGGTTACCTCATCCAAGGAGACCTCATAGACTAAAGATGTGAACCTAATCCTAGGCAAACAAACAATGAAAAATGCATAGGTAACCTATGTCTATATTTTCTATCCTATGATGTCGACCTTAACATATATCTACACACATAAAAAATGTGACATGATGAATGTAGACTAGGGGGAACCTAGTGCCAAGGGTCTTTACCTATACCCAACTTCTCCTAACAAGAGTGCAGGCGGAAAAAATTTCAAACTAAGTCATCTATCTGTGGGTGTTTGATGTTTCTATCCTTCTAACCTATACAAAGCCGCAGGCTATAAGCAATCATATATAATACATCGTACCATGGAGATCCATTCAAAATGGCATTTATGAAATGAAGAAATTGTACCTATATTGGGTCTATAATTGATTAGACACATATGTGCTAGTATTCATGAAGTTGAGAAAACAACCTCCCTTTTACTCCAAAAATGTCGATGTGGCCAATATATAACATGTCACATGCCCCTTCATAAATGGCACAAAGTGATATATATTATTAGCATTCAATGTATTCAAATATCCATATTTTTGTGCATATATATGAAATGAACATATATTCTCAAAACACTCAGCAACGTAAAAGGAATACATGTTCAAAAGCAAGCAAACCATAAAAAAAAAAAAAATTATTTGAATAGTTTACAGGTTTGAAAACTACTTTCAATTTATCAATACAAAAATGCTGAAATAATAGACCAAACAATTGCAACTCGATACAGATTACAACACTATTGCATCAATGAATAGAAATTTGTAGTAATGATTTTGATGATTTCTATCTCATTTATTAAATAAAATTCTATCAGTATATCTTAATGGAAATACTCATACAGGTATGACCCTCAATAAAATTTTGAAGCTACATGAATTTATTAAAACAAGCTTGAGAGGAAGGGTACCTTGCAATGAAAGAATCCATTGTTTCCGGTGATGAACTTATCTCCTCCATTGACTTACGCACAAAACATCATTTATAAATCTTAATGCGATTATTTTAAGAATGCTTGTACTTATACTTATATGAGAGTAACGGATCATGATGGCTGAAAAAACTAGATTGTTGCTAGCAAAATTTCCATAGGGAAAATTCTCCAGCCACATTAGTATAATTTTTCATTAAGCTAAAATATATATAT
>NW_021464913.1:0-315 GCF_001605985.2 Dendrobium catenatum
TAATTGAAGTTGAGCATTTTATTAGAAATTTGGGATTATATTCTCGAGATTTAGGGTCTTATAATCAAAGATCTGCCCCGGATCCTAAATCTAATTTTGACAATGGACCACAGTCGTCCGAACCTAACTAATGCAATGCAATGCCTGGACTTACCCCGGTCTGGATTGGGGAGCCAGCTAACCACCTAATCGATTTAAAAGAGATGAGTTTGATCTTTTATTAAAGAGTGGTAGGGATGTTGTACTTAAAGTTTTGGAGAGTCGGGGCCGACATCTAAAAATTTTCCTAATTGGCCCCTTCGACTTATGTTGGGT
>NW_021464914.1:0-629 GCF_001605985.2 Dendrobium catenatum
AATGTAATGCATGCAAATAGCAACTATCTTAACAACATATGCAAATTCATTTTTATGAATATATGAGCATACACAAATTTTATATGAACGAGTACTAAGTTTTTCATTAAAGAAATATGAAATTTTATTTTTAAATTATTCATTAATGTTTTATAAACTTGAGAAAAAAATTAAGTTTTATGGACTATATTAAGATGATTGTCATAATTTTGAAGAATTTTAGTGTATTTTTTTTAAAATGGAGTAGAACCAAATTAATTTTAGACTTTGTAAAATATAGGGTGAGTATTAAACATTTTGTGATAAATATTTATTTTATAGATTTTGAAATAAAAATAGAAAAGATTTAGCTGAATATAAATTATTATCGTTTCATTCAAATAAAAAATCAAATTTGTATCAAAAAATAGCGTCGTAGCTTTAATTAGGTACGTTGTAATTAGTAGACCTTTCTGCTCAGCATCTATTAGAAAAATGGGGACTCTGAAAAGTAATATGCACCTTCTTAGGCTTGGCATTAGGGGTGTCAATTTCGGGTCACGGGTCAGGTTCGGGTCGGACCCGGAATTGACCCGGGTTCAAACGGGTTGACCCTAACCTGACCCGGGAAAGCTGATCGCGCTGGGTGA
>NW_021464915.1:0-1224 GCF_001605985.2 Dendrobium catenatum
TTGTTGAATGTTGTAGACCACTTTTTCCTAATTTTTTTTATAGTTCTTTCCACCATTGATGGCTCTAGAGGCTCCCTTCTATGATCATTTCATTCCACATTCTCTCAAACTCGTCCTCAGAATAACTATAAAATAGGTCTTTCACTTTGTTGTTACTATTAAAGCACCATACTTTGGAAGGAGCCTTCTTGTAGATATGTCATTGGCACAACTTATGCCGTGTATTAGGTAATGTAATCTCTATTGCCCTAGCCATTGCTTGGTCCTAATCGATAAATATATTTATGAGGTGTTTTTTATCCACAATTCTTAAAAATGTTCTAAATAGCCAAGTAAATGACTCAATTGTATCCTCGGATAAAAATGCTACACCTAATAGAATATTTTGCCAATGATTATTCACTCCAATAATAGGGGCATAGGCTAAATTATATTTGTTAAGACGGTAGCTTGTATCAAAAATTATAACATCCCCAAAGCAGTCATAATCAATTCTTCCCAACCCATCAACCCAAAAAAAATTCAACAACTTGTCCTCTTCATATTTTTGGACCTCCCATGCAAACATGTTGTTAGTAGCTACCCATTCTTTAAATAATTGGATTAGTGAATTGGTGTCCCTATTCTAAATCTTGGCTCTTTCCTCTTTTTAAATGTAGTTGTATGCATCCATCTTTGTAAACCCCATATTTTCTACACCTCCCACTTCGTCGGATAGGTGTGTAAATGCATTAACTGTTCTTATCTCAGCTTCTGACATATATTTCAAAACATATGCATTCTCATCACTAATGTGCCTAGATGATTTGAGAAAATGTTGATCATTCGTCCTAGCCAATTCGTGATTGTGACTCTCTATTGATTTTTTCACCATCCAAATTTCATCTTCACTAACCACAAATCTTACCATAACTGGACATCCAGTTATTGTGTTTGATTTTCAAAATTTTACCTTTGCATTTATGTCAATTCTTTTCTTGAATCATGCTTTCGAACATATAAAATCCTTTGATTTTATTCTCCTTGAATTTGGCCAGAATGAATGGTGCTCTTTCCGAACACTAAAACCATAAAAATGCGCATAATGACAATATTTATCATATGCTTCATTCTCAGAGTTGTAAACACACTGTGAAAAATATATTTTACATTCTTATACAGACTTGAAAGTAAAAAATTACATATACAAAGCAATACCGAGTTTATACCAAGATTATGTACCGA
>NW_021464916.1:0-236 GCF_001605985.2 Dendrobium catenatum
AAGACCAAATAGGCCTACAACCCTAACCCCCAACCAAAGCTCATAATAGAGGGAAATGATAGGCCACGAACCTTCCAAGGTGGAGGAGAACACCCGAGACAGGCAATAGGAACTGGTGATAAAATATTCCAATCCCTTAAAAATAAAATGAATAAATAATATTCATTCAAGAGGGAGAGTGTTGTAAAATTATTTTGACAGGTGTTGAAGGCCTTAATGCAAGAGGCCCGAAGAGT
>NW_021464917.1:0-285 GCF_001605985.2 Dendrobium catenatum
TATCATGTTTGGCTTGTTATTTATTTATTTTTATTTGTTCAGAATTGGCTAATATTTGGATCGAATTTAAATGAGAAGAGCACAAACACAATATTTATGAATAATTTTAAATGCAAGCCGAGCACAAATATATGAAAATTTGAATGAGTCAAACATGAAGACATGGTAAGCTTGGCTCTTGTAAACCTCGATCTAGCTGATTAGCATGTAAAATAAATAAATAATAAAATAAAAATCTAAGCAAGCTAACCTATCCCAGTCACTTCATTTTCATTGACAATTTCA
>NW_021464918.1:0-271 GCF_001605985.2 Dendrobium catenatum
AAAGGTTTCTCTACTAATTTTAGCTCATTATGTGTGGAGAAGTTAGGCTTTTCCCCTTCCCCATGCTGCCTTCTCGGTTCCCTCCTTGCCCCCTTAGTTTCTCTTAGGCTTTTGTTGTTCCCGTGGCCCTGGCTGTTTTTCCTGTACCGGCTGTTCGTTCTCTGTGCTGGTTGGGTTTTCTGTGGCTGCTGGCTGGCTTTCCCGTGGCCTTTTTTCCACTGTTTCCTGAGCCGATTTGGGGCTGCTGTTTGGTGGTTGTTGGCCTTTCATT
>NW_021464919.1:0-274 GCF_001605985.2 Dendrobium catenatum
AAAGACTTCAAAAATTTCAGTAATAGTACATTAGTAAGGCTAATTTTTAGAGAGGAGAGAGGAGCACATTAATAATGACAATGAGAAAAATAAATAGATTTAATTAAGAATTTAAAAAGAAATAAATTCGCTAAAATATTTGGCCCATGCTTTTTCGCGTATTCTAAATACGTGGAGAAGAGCTCGCGTGTGCAGCCCTGTTGGTTGACGCGAAGAAATTCCTCCCGCGAGACTCACGTTCGAAGGAACTTTTATTTGGTCCGGTGAACGTACG
>NW_021464920.1:0-1194 GCF_001605985.2 Dendrobium catenatum
CGGATCCGATTGTCCTAGCTCCCTCTCCAAGTGTTCCTGTGCTCCTTATCCATTGCTTTCCAAAAGGTACCTCGCAAAATATAGAAAAGACATATATTAGAGTAGTTCTATAAGCCAATAATTATATAAGGAAATGAAAATGCAGAAAAGAAAAAGAGCGTACCTCTTTATTACCAGTTGAGCTACTTGTGTTTTGGGTTCTCCTTAGTTTTCAAGTGCGTAGTGTCATGGCACAAAAGAAACAACAAAGAAAAACTAGAAGCAAAGCAAAATAAATCTAGATGCAAAAGACAGAGGGAGAACGAAAATCAAATACTAAAAAGGGGTGTAGGCATTGTTGTTATCGGACACACTTCTATAAAGTCAAGTGTATCATAAAGCAACATGAACAATGCCCTTTAATGTTCCCACAATCCGAATAAAGCACCTGATATTTTTGACACGTCTACTACACCCTAAACCAAGCCCAAAGACAACTAAGGGAGATAAATCCTAACGCTAAATTTAAAATAAGATTTTTATTGTTTTACATTCATCCAGAAAATTCTATATCCTTTAGAAGTTTACATTAAAAAGGTGACTCAAATAAACAAGGGATAACCTATTTCAAAGAGACACTAAAAGCTTTCCAACACAAACCTACCTAAAGTTTCAAATCCCAAAATTCGTCCTTTAGACATAACCACTAAAAGAATTTAATTCGAATAGGAAAGCACTAACTACCCCCCCCCAAAAGACACTAAGAGATCCTACTACACAAATCCAATCATCAAATTATACCTTTAAAAAAAAAAAATAGTTTTCAAGGACCTTCCAAATGGGCTACTACACAAAACTCTACAAAAAGAAATCTACCAAAATCTCTTTTCTTGACACCAAACTCTACCCAAAAACAACCCACGACCAAGTACCTTTCCTTTCATTCGGAGTGGGGTGAACTTGTGGAAGTTTTCTTAATGATTAGGTACTATGAAGCCCTCCATCAAAAAAACATTCACAAGACAAAATCACAAAAATCTCGATACAAAAAAAATTCACATAAAGCATTCCTTATAAAACCATTCACAAAATCTATCTCAAACCTTATAACATGAAACAACTCACAAAGCTTCCAACCAGAGACCCATTCACAAAATCTCTCAAAACAAAACACTCCGTAAAATTTCCAACTCATGAAGGCATTCGCGAAACTTC
>NW_021464921.1:0-422 GCF_001605985.2 Dendrobium catenatum
CTCTAATCAGAGGGTCTACTTACTAATTCATACAAACCATTTCTAATAAATTAATTAAGCTCCTCTTTCATAACTATAATTAAGAATTCATCAGCTTGTGCATGATCTACACTTATGGCTTCTATCATAGAGATAAAAGTTATGTGGCTAACCTCCTTTTTAAGAGCATGCCTAATCCTAATTTCTCCTATGAATGGATCTCCTAATATAAGCTCTCTAGAGTGACTAGATGAATACCTCCATTCTCTCTAGGTAATGAATCCTGAGTTTCATATCTATTTTCTAATTTAATATTTTCTACTCTACAAATTGTATCTTCTTCTTCATCATAAATCATTTTAGTACTAAAAATCCTATCTAATTCATCAAAGTAATATGAGTGAACACCTAAAATACTAGGGTTCTATTT
This sequence comes from Dendrobium catenatum, assembly GCF_001605985.2. Lineage (NCBI taxonomy): Eukaryota > Viridiplantae > Streptophyta > Magnoliopsida > Asparagales > Orchidaceae > Dendrobium > Dendrobium catenatum. Next base: position 410 of record NW_021464921.1, read on the forward strand.
TTATTGAATATTC
>NW_021464922.1:0-280 GCF_001605985.2 Dendrobium catenatum
TTTGGAGGTGTTTAAATATCTAAGTAAAGGCGGTTTATACTGCTTCTATGAAGTCTAAAAGCGGTTTGTAAAGGTGCTTGAACATTCTACAAAGGATTTGGAGGACTGTATACTCATTAGAACTTTATCAATTGGGAGGAGGAGGGTATCATTTAGAGTTGGGGGTTTTACATACATACCACTTTATTTTATGCTATTTACATATCTAACACTCAAAACATTAATATTACATGACTACCACTTATAGAACAAATTTAGGTGCATGGAATGAAATATTAAA
>NW_021464923.1:0-1631 GCF_001605985.2 Dendrobium catenatum
AGATTTAAACAATGAGCAGAGCATGGAGACCAATATAGATTGCCAAATCTTTCATGTAGTAGTTCCCCCGCTTTCTTGTAGTTTGCGGCATTATTTGTCACAAGCTGCACAACATTATGTGGCCCTATCCATTCAACAACTTCACAAAATAATGAACATAAAGTCTTGGCATCTTTCGTGATATCAGATGCATCCACAAATTTCAAAAAAGCTACAGTTGAAGGGTACAATGGATTCTCTCAACAACAATCATTATTTTTTAATTGATTTATATTCTTCTACTTAATTAAGTGTTACTGAGTTACGAAAGGAGGAAAAAGAGATTGTAAGATTACTTTATCCTGTGGGATTTTTAATTCTTTGGATGGATTATTATAACCTTTAACTTGGTCATATTGGACCGGACCAAAACGAAAACGCCGAGCCTCAAACGAGAAAGGATTATTCTTAGGTTGGGGGATTTGAACCGAAGACACATTTAGCAGGAATCAGAGGTATAACATAGCTTCGTATGCAAGAAAGTCCCACATGAACATTCGTTACCATGATCTAAGAAAATTTGAAAGATAATAGGCAAGAAAACAAAGCTCAAGATGAGGTTAGAGCAAATAAAGAGCTGTGTTTTGTGGATGAATATATGGAAAAGAAAATGAGGCTCTTTCATATTTCCCCACACCATGGACAATCGGTCTTGAAAATTTTTTTTACCTTTTGCAACATCGGGGGGTCGGTTCGGGTTGATCTCCAGGGGAAACTCAGATACGGCTAGGAGGCCTATCGCAATTTACACATAAACCATCACACTTGCCCGAGGGACCCCGCCCAACATTGAATGGCCACTGACCTAAAGCCCGGGGTCAGTTCCGAAGAGAGAAAGCTACAGAGATAAGTTCCACCACGTCTGAGCACACTTTTCGGGGCGGCTTTATTTCTTACTTGCGGAGCCAAGAACTAGATGCGGAGTGCCGGAGCGTCTTCTGCCGACTTTCGAGCCTCGCGGGCCTCATTTTGCTCACAAAAGGTGGGCAATGGGCGGCAACATCCAAAGAAGCCATTCAGCCTCACCGTGCTGATGTTAGGCTGTTGTCGCCGTTGGGAGTCCGGAGTGGCGGGTTTCGCGTTTTTACTGACAGTTGCCGGTTAGTCGCCATCGGGTGCATTCGAGCGTTTCGGACCTGAATTGCGCATCCAACTCTAAATTTTGGCTCAAAAGGCTATTGATTCTATAGGTGCGAATTGGATCTGGTACAAATTGCCGGGCCTTGCCATTAAGCGGGCCACTACAAAATCTTGCAGGGAGTGGCAAGATCTTCCCTACGAGATTGTAAAGATGAATGGAAGTTGTTGATTCGATCTGCATCACTTCAGATTGAAAGACGAGTCTTCGGATCTATCAAATATCCACATGCACGAATGGGCGGGGGACGGAGTTGTCTTCCCATCAAAGGCATCCGGTGAGCTAGATTGCGTGTTCCTGGGAACGAGGTTATTGGTAACGGGAGGACCCGAAACTGCCGAGACCTCGGTTGATTTTCACATGCTTCTCCGGTTCGCTGCTTATAAAATATGGGATTGCTCGTTTTCAAAAATGGTCGGGTCGACCGACAACCGGAATTGTTGCCGAGAGGTGT
>NW_021464924.1:0-372 GCF_001605985.2 Dendrobium catenatum
ATTACAACTAATTTATCTTTTATAATTGTATAATATTATGATTTTTATTTTTATTTTTTTATAGTTATCTATTATAGCAGAATAATTAGCTTATCTTCACAAGCTAGATGATATTTTATCAAATTTTAAATCCTAAAAAATTTTAATGCTCGGACATGTTATATTTTTTTAGCCTATTTTATATTAATATAATTTAGGAACTAATATATCTTTTAAACTTCTCTACATAACATGGTTATTGACCTTATTTTTTTATGTGAGGTTCTTAGGACACATTCAAACTTTTACATGTTGATATGATGGTTAACAATCATCTAAATGTCAATCATTAAGATTTCAATCTAAACTTCAATCCAGCCTTTAGTCAACTTC
>NW_021464925.1:0-675 GCF_001605985.2 Dendrobium catenatum
TTAAAAAAAATAAAAGCTTAAAAAAACAAAAAAAAAACTTTAATGATTCCAACTTGCATGGGGATAAATGAAAGCTGCCATCCTCACGTGAATAAGACAAAATAAAAAAAAAAGCTTTCATGTGAATAAAAGAAAAGTGTAAGATCTGATTGTTAGAGAAAACTCTGCATTTAAAAAAAAAAAAAAACTATAAGAGGGCTCAAACCACTGGCAAGTTGACAGAAGTGTGAAGACAGCGACATGGGTGAGCATTGAGGAAATATCCAACCTTACTCTGGAGTATAGGCTAGAGTTTGCAGCTTGTTGAGTGACGAGCAAGGGGGACGGGAAGGTGGATGTTTAGTTCAGAGAAAGCGTCGGCTAGAGGACTAGGTGGTTTAACGCCTCTAAGCAGCTGTGGTCAAGCGGTTTGGCTTGCTCGGAGGTGGCGACAAGGTACTGGGAGGTGTGAGGTGGGAGCTGCTGCGGTTGGAGGCCTTGGATGGTAGGTAAAGGAGAGGAGGGAAGGCTGTCGTGAAGGTTTTGGTTCAGAGAAGTAGATTGGTCGGGTTATGAGAACAAACGAACAAGTGCTCTGCTTGTTGTGGGAGACGGACAAAACCTGAACAAAGTAGAAATTTGATTGGGGAGTTCCAGAGAGCAGGGTAACCAAAGCAAAAATAAAAAACTAGCCAA
>NW_021464926.1:0-2099 GCF_001605985.2 Dendrobium catenatum
TGCCCCCCTATTTTCGGATGTCGAAGCTCCAGAAATCCGAAAATACAAGTGTTGACATTTTTGCAATGGTCTAAACACAAAAAACTATGCTCTAAAAATTAACATCTTACTCGAACTTCACCATAGAGGCCCCATTGAGTTCCGAAAGTGTCGTAATCGAGTCCGGAACGTCGAAAAACGTGTCCGGGGACCCAAAAAATGTTGGAATCAAGAAGTGCAAGAGAAGGGCAAGGGGTGCAAGAGAGAGAGGGAGAGATAGAGAAGAGAGAGCAAGGGATCAGCTAAAGCTAGAGTAGACAAGAACAGAAAAAGTAAGGAGAGAAAGGAGAGTAGAGCAAGAGAGGGAGATATATATGTATTAGAGATGAGATTGAGAGAGAGAGAGCAGGTGAAAGCAAGATAGAGAAAAGATCCAACTAGAGAAAGAAAGAGAGAGAAAGAGAGAAGGGAAGAGAGGAACTGGAGAGAGATGGTGAGAAGAGAGATATTAGATATAGAGAGAGCAAAGAGAGATAAGAGAAGAGAGAAAGAGAGGTGAGGTTGACGAAGAGAAGGAGGAAAGAGGAGCAAGACAGAGAGAGAGAGAGAAGAACAAGAGAGAGAGAGAAGAAGGGTAGAGAAGAGAAAGGAGTGACAATTGAGAGGGAATAGAGAAGAGATGCAAGTGAGGGCAAGCAAGCGAGAAAGAACAAGGGGAGGCAAGATAGATCAGGGTAGAGAAGAGGGGAGAGAAGAGAGAGGTTGAGAGAGAGGGAGGGAGTGAGAGAGGAGGAGAAAGAGAAGAGAGAGCAAGAAAGAGCAAGGAAGTCTCAAGAGACAGGGGAGAGAGAGGGAGAGAGAGGGAGAGAGAAATGAGAGGAGAGGGAACGAGTGAGAGAGAAGAGAGAGAGCAAGAAAGGCAAGAGAGAGAGGGAGAGAGAGAACAAGTTGAGAAGGCAAGCTAGGCAAAGAATAAGAGAGACGAGAGAAAGAGAGAGACGAGAGAAGAGAGAGAGAGAGAGAATAGATTAGAGAGAGGAAAGTGAGAGAGAGAGCAAGTTGAGAGCAAGCTTTGAGAAAGAACAAGAGAGAGCAAGCGAGTGAGAGGGGGGAGAGAGTGAGAGAGAGAGAAGAGAGAGAGAGAGAGAAAGAGAGAGGGAGACAGGGAGAGAGAAAGAGGGAGAGAGCAAGAAAGAGAAAGAGAGAGAGAGAGAAAAAGAAGAGAAAAAGAGGAGAGCAAAGAGGATAGTGAGAGGGAAGAGAAAGAGAGAGGGAGAGCAGGCTTAGAGATTAGAGCAAGAGAGAGCAAGAGGAGAGCATTGGGAAAGAGCGTATTTAGAGAGAGAGGAGAGATGAAGAAAGAGAGGGAGAGATAGGAGAGAGAGAAGAGGGAAGAGAGAGAGATAATGGGAGCAGAGAGAGAGAGGAAGAACGCGAGAGCCCCAAGTGAGTTGCAAGCTAGAGAAACGAGAATTTCTGAGAGAAGAAAGAAGAATGAGAGAGAAAGATAGAAGAGAGACAGAGAGGAGATAGAGTGGAGAGAGAGGGGAGAGAGGGAAGAGAGAGAGACAAAGAGAGAGAGGAAGAGGAGAAAGGAGGGGAAGGAGAAATAAAGGAAAAGAAAAAAGAACATAATACTGCCATTAAGACATCAGCTCATAACTAAAAAAAATTCCAAACAAAAGGAATTTTTTCCGGCAATTTTTGGTTCCAAAAATATACGCAAAAAAAAAAAATGCTATTTTCCCGCGAAATGGACCCACTAAGTCGGTTAGTGCCAAGCCATCATCAGCCCACACCCCTTGGGCTGCGGCCAGCGCGAGCAATACCGCGGCTTATCGCGCACGGATTCCCGCGGCCAGCCAGGCTCGGCTCTGCACGAGCAGGCGGCGGGTCCAGCCGGGTTAGCCCGGCGTGCGGTGTTGCGGAAGCACAACCCACGGGTCAGCCCGTTACCAGCGCGGTCCAGCCCGCGCGCGGCCAAACGCGCGTTCCGCGGGTCCTTCCGCAGCGGTTGCCGCGGGAGCCGCCGGCCGGCGAGCGGCGGCCTACGGCAGGCGGCCGGTTCGGCCGTTCCACGTGTGTCCAGGGCCCAGCATTTTTTGGCCCGGTACGGTCCG
>NW_021464927.1:0-281 GCF_001605985.2 Dendrobium catenatum
GAAGGAGTTAATTAGAGATCATGATGTTTGCTTTGTTAGTCTCTTGGAGACTAAGTTGACTCATATTGGAAGGAAGGAGGTTGATTATCTCATTGGGAATAATTAGGATTATTTCCAAGTTCCAGCAGTTGGTTTATCTGGTGGTATGGTGGTGCTTTGGGACACTAGAAGTGTTTCTTTTATGGTTACAAGTAATTCTTCACAAGCTATCTTGGGTGATTTGTTGATTCCTAAGATGGGTCTTTGGAAGATTGCAACAGTTTATGGGAGTCGTTGTTGCA
>NW_021464928.1:0-249 GCF_001605985.2 Dendrobium catenatum
TGTTAACAACCACAGCCAGGCTAAAATCAGTCTATGAGACGGAGTTGATGACCATTGTCTTAGCCATCGAGAAGTCGCGACCCTACCTATTATGTAGGCGCTTCATTGTCAGAACCGATCAGAGGAGCTTAAAATACTTGTTAGAGCAGCGGATGGTGACTAAGGAGAATCATAGGTGGTTGTCCAAATTGTTGGGATATGATTTCTAAATCCAGTACAAGCCAGGAGTGGAGAACAAGGCAGCATATG
>NW_021464929.1:0-208 GCF_001605985.2 Dendrobium catenatum
CTTATGTTTCTTTTCCTTCAAAATGTGCAACAAAAGTAAATCATATCATACATAAGTGGTTAAATATTAAAATTATAATTTATTATAGAATTGCTCATTATGCAATGAACTTCAATATGCAATTAGAATTTGTCATGTAAGAAGATAGAAGGCAATTGATAAAAAAAAAACACTCTACTTAATTCAATATATATATTTCAACTCTATT
>NW_021464930.1:0-265 GCF_001605985.2 Dendrobium catenatum
ATCTGATGATCAGGATCCCTCATTTTTTTAGTTTTATTTTCTATTTTCTGTGGATTGCTTCCTTTTCCTGTATTGTTTTTTTTATTGCTTTAGTTTTTTTTTTAGTTTCTTCCTCCTTTTTGAGATGTCAAAAGGGGGAGTAGTGTGTTTGTACTTACTTTTGATTAGTGTATTTATACTTGCTCTTTTTTAGTATGTTTATACTTGTTCTGGTAAAAGCTTGTTTAGTTTTTGCATTACTATTTTAGAATTAATTTTTGATATG
>NW_021464931.1:0-437 GCF_001605985.2 Dendrobium catenatum
ATAGGCAGCCACTATGGATGAACTAAAAGAAGTCAACTTGGGGACTGAGGAGGATCCTCGCCCAACCTTCAATAGTTCTCTACTACCCGAAGAACAAATAGAATAAATAAAAGATCTTCTCTGTGAATCCAGGGACTGCTTTGCCTGGACATATGCTGAGATGCCTGGCTTATCCCCTGACATAGCAGTTCACAGATTAGCAATCAAACCGGAAATAGCACCCGTCAAACAAGCTCCAAGGAGAATGAGATTGGAGATTGAAGAACAGGTGATTGCAGAGACGAAGAAGCTCATTGATGCCGGCTTTATCCGAGAAGAAAAATATGCTAACTGGATTGCAAATATCATCCCTGTAAAGAAGAAGAATGGACAGATTCGTATCTGTATTGACTTTAGGGATCTCAATAAGGCATGCCCGAAAGATGATTTTCCACTCC
>NW_021464932.1:0-311 GCF_001605985.2 Dendrobium catenatum
TCACTTCTTAATGGGCAGTCTGATTTATAAGAATCAGATTGTAAGACCCACTAACGGGCTACTTTCTACGAAAGCTATAAGTCCCAATACTTGGGTTACTTTCTACGAAAGTTGTAAATCCCAATCTAAATTTAAAATCATTGGGCAGCCTTGTTTATAAGGACTTGGTTGTAAGACCCTCTTTCTGGCAACTTTCGTAGGAAAGCAGTAAGCCCGACCTTAAGGGGGAAATTTTAGGCAAAAATTGACCTAACTCCTAACCCCCAATTAAAATCCCGGCCACTTCTAATGAAGTCGTAAGTCCGATATCT
>NW_021464933.1:0-411 GCF_001605985.2 Dendrobium catenatum
GTGGGAGATGGTGATCAGAGGGACCACACTCCGCGGGCGATGATGGTCAGAGGGACTGTAGTATGCGGGTGACGATGGTGGAGGGACCATTGTTAGCATGTGAGAGCAACAAAAGTCAAAGGGCCATAGTCGGCTGTCGACAAAGGTCAAAGAGATCGTAGTCGTTGGGAGATGATAATTAGAGGACCGTAGTTTTACGTGCAAAGGTGGTTAGAGGGATCATAGTCAGCGGGCAACAGTGGTCGAATAAACCATTATCGATGGGCGTCAAAGTTCGAAGGGATCGTAGTCTGCAGATAATAGTGATCGGAGGGACAGTGGTTAGCAGGACCATAGCCGACAGGTGAAAATGGCGGAAGGATCGTAGTCAGCGGGTGGTGAAGGTCGGCGGTCGGGCGATGGTCCGACGAT
>NW_021464934.1:0-274 GCF_001605985.2 Dendrobium catenatum
CTCATCGCTTTATTACTCATTTGATCACTTACTCTTTATGTGTAATAGAGAATTCAGATCAAATCCTATCTATGTCTACAAAGTCCAAAATGTTGATCAATTGCAACATTTTCGGCACAATGTAAACAACAAGAAAACAAAGGGAATATGAGCTTAAAACTAAAACCGAAAACCCGACTCGGACCCGACCCGGGAATTTCGGATTTGACCCAACCTGATTTCAAAATGGGTCGGGTTCGGGTTAACCCGACGGGTTGCCGGGTCGACCTCAAAC
>NW_021464935.1:0-222 GCF_001605985.2 Dendrobium catenatum
GAAAATTAAAGAACTTAATCCTAAGGAAAAGAAATATCATAACCTAAAAAAACTTAAATTATAATGAAATTAGGATGGTGCCATGAAGGGTGGGTGTTATCCACCACTAGTACGTCTAATCCTAAGGAAAAGAAAACACTAATCTAAAGGAAAAGAAAAATGTATTAAACTAGGATAGTGCTATGAAGGGCATAATATACCACTAGCACGTCAACTCCTGAG
>NW_021464936.1:0-1024 GCF_001605985.2 Dendrobium catenatum
AGTAGAGGAGACCACTCATGTTGTATTTGATGAATTTAATAATTCTTGAGGGTATAGGGTAGAAGAAGAAGAGGTTGTAGAAATTAACCAAGCATTAGAATCTGCAAATCTTGAGGAAATGGTAGAATATGAAAACACACTGCCTAGAGAATGAAGATATTCTTCAAGTCATCCTAAATAATTGATCTTAGGAGATCCATCTCAAGGTGTTAGAACTAGACATTGTAAAACCCCTCAAATTTTCATTTTTGTGAGTGCTGTTAGTCCGGATGAACAAGCTTTAGTACGGGACGAACTGAAGAAAATTATGAAGAATCAGCCTGATTCGTCTAGACGAACCTGTACGAACTAGGATGAACCGTCGGGACGAAATTTGTCCAGAGAGCAAGTCGTCCAGGGACGAATCCATTTCGTCTGGACGAGATTTGTCCAGAGGGCAAATCATCCCGGGATGAATAGTCCGGGACGATCCTGTTTGATAAGTATCAGATTTGAGATATTTTGGAATCATTTTGAAGAGAGAGAATAAGCTAGAGAGAGAAAGAGAAGGAAAGAGAAGAGGAAAGCTTGATTTCAGTGGCTACGGAGCGCTTTTCATCCGACGACGCAGTTGGAAGATTTGTTTATCTCAAAGTAAGGAGTCCGAATCCTATTTCTGATTTCGAAGATTTCGTATTTTGGTATTTTTCTACTCAGTTTTGTGTTTCCGTTACAAAAAAAATAACCCTATCTTTGTATGGATGCAACTTTTACCGCGTAACTTTTGGTATGTTATTGAAATGATAATTTTGCACGATTTATGTATTTTCTAGAAAGTTTTTACAGGGTATTTTGTAGTCTGATGTGTTTTTATCGAATAGAAAATTATCAGGCTGTTGAAAAATAGTGTTTCAATACAAGTAAAGCTTTGAAATGTTGTTTTATTCGATTTCTAGTAATTTGGAAATTTTCTGAAACTGTGTTATTTTATAACGACTTATGTCTACTGTACGATATTTTAAGGAGTTTTCTAAATTGGGCCAAA
>NW_021464937.1:0-265 GCF_001605985.2 Dendrobium catenatum
TACAAGTAATTTGTCCTCCATCTTCGTCTGATCCTCTAATTTTTTTTTTGTACCTAACCTTCTGATAACTTGGTACTGCTCGTTATTTAAATGTAACTTAATTTTTTATAAGTAGGTACTGCTCGATATTTATTTATATTTCTTGAATTTGTTTTTTATACTTATGACGAAGAAATATCGAGATTTCTGACAACTCGGTATTTCTCGGTATTAATAAGTATAACTCGCTATTGATGATTTTTTAATATCTTTACGTCACTTATGT
>NW_021464938.1:0-315 GCF_001605985.2 Dendrobium catenatum
TGGGTTTGGAATGACAAATGAAGGTGACAAGACCATTTTAGATTTTTGTTTAGCTTATTATTTTTTAATTGCTAATACCGTATTTAAGAAAAGGAATGAACATCTCATTACTTATAAAATAGATATAATATAAATAAGATTGACTATTTTCTTATAAGAAAATTGGATAATTTAGAATATAAAGATCATAAACTTATTCCGAGTGAAAATTTATGTACTAAATATTGATTATTAGTTTTAGACTTTAAGATAAAGGGGTGGAAAATAAAAAATAAAGTAAAATAATATTCTAGGATTAGATGGAGGCATTTAAAG
>NW_021464939.1:0-420 GCF_001605985.2 Dendrobium catenatum
ACCCCAAAAAAAAAAAAATAATAATAATGGAAATAAAAAAAAAATTTATGACTCACGGATCGAAAGAAAAAATTATTTCAAATCATATTTTATAATTCATCATTTTCCCTTGAAAAAAACTTAATAGCAGTGAATATGTGAAGTGAAAAAAGAGACAACTATGATTAACCTCTGGTCCTCTAATAAAAAAATTTGTCAAAATAGACCAAAGAAAATGAAGAGGAACAAGTCTAAACTTAATCCTCCTCTAAAGCCTTTTAAGCACTCGTCAAAGCCATCTATCAAATCCCGTCAATTACTTCTGATTGTGGGCTTATATTTGATAAATTTCAAATGCTGATTAAGAGATCATGTTCATATTTGATTTAATTAATCATAAATTTATTTGTTGCGTCCTGGAATATTCGCGGCGGTAGAGAA
>NW_021464940.1:0-270 GCF_001605985.2 Dendrobium catenatum
GAAAAGGAATGCCAAAAGCCACCTGTCATTAATTTCCATTAGAACCAAAGCATAATAGGCATAGAAATCTTCCCCCCATGCTCACGGATAATCACCCAAACCAGGAACCAAAGAGGCAGTCAAGAGGCCGAGAATTTCAAAGCAGCAAAGCCACAGATTTCAGAAAACAGCCAGCATCTCACGGAACCAAGGAGCCAGCACCTCAGGCCGTGAGTTCAAAGCAGCAAAGCCAAAGGAAATTACATTCCAGTTCGGAATTCAGCTCCTCAT
>NW_021464941.1:0-1441 GCF_001605985.2 Dendrobium catenatum
TAATTCAGTTTTTATTTTTATTTTTTTTATTGTCCTCCTATAAATGCTCTTTCTTTTGAACTCTTTCAACTGATAATATTTTCTTACTTCGCGCCTGCAAGTCTCTTCTGGTTATGCAAGGCAAAAGTGTAGATATATAGTCAGGCATGTCATTCCATCTATCCGCAAGCATATAATTATTCTGACATTTGGAAATTCTAACTCCAAAAGAACTTTATCCATAGAAAGCTCTCGTGTCCCTATCTCTGCAATCTCCACGCAGTCATGGGCTTCACCATTAGGCAGGCCAAGTGTACCTAGCCATTCTTCATTGTGTTTAAAGCATTATGGAGTTGTGCTTGCATTTGGAGTCCTGCCACCTCCAGTCGTTCGCCCTCAACACTTGCCTCCTCTAAATGGTATACGACCACTATTTTAATGTAATATGTAAGTGAACTGCTATTTAGTTTATTTACAGAATTGTCTCCATAACACTGTTAGCAAGTAACATAAACATCCTTTGAAGAAATATGATTTAAAGATACCTAACAAACTAAATAGATATCTTTAAATAATATAACATTATATTATAGTTTCTTATGATTTTTTTTCCCAAAACTGGTTTTTGCAAGTGTGGATAATTTCTAGGACTATGATTTATACATAAATTTACTAAAGCTAGGCTTTTGTGTTTACTGATCACTAACAATATGACAGTCTATAAAAGAAGTTCAAATTTTAACTGATTGGAATAAGGGGCTAAACTAATTTAGCTGATAAAGCACGCTTACATGAATCAGAACCTCAAAACTACAAATACTTCCACTACACATCATTTAAAGCTACTACATTGTCGTATGAAAGCTCAATCATTCCCACAATAGCATTTAGATTGTACATTGTGTCCTGATGTATAATACAAGACTTAATTACAGGTTAGGACAATTATATTATCAGGAATTCAATTTTTTTATTTGAAGAAATAGATTGATATTGATTCATTGCTAATTAAAATTAAGTCATGTTTAGAGTTGTTGGATTAAGCAGGAAGTTATAGTTTTTTAAATAATGAAAATTTAAGTATTTAATCTTAGAGTAAATTTAATTATTGATTAATGGTAAAAATATATTTCAGTTATATAATAATAAATAATAATCTAATCATTCCATCACAGCACGTTATTCGAAATCCAATTAGAATGAAAATGGGTTTGCTAAGATCTAAATGGGCTCACCCGAGTTTGCTTGGTTTAATATGTGTCCCTCTTTGTATGATCTGAGTATGGAAAATGGAAATCATTATGGAAATCATTATATATATATATATATGCGTTTTTTTTATAATAGCAGCAATAAAACTAATCTTTTAAAAACTTCCCCTTCTCTGTAGGCGCTCTTCTTGGGCGGGATAGACTACAACAAAAAGGAGAAGAGCAATTTAAATTCATTGCGAGTGTATCTC
>NW_021464942.1:0-328 GCF_001605985.2 Dendrobium catenatum
AGATCATGTAATGGCAGAGTTTTTGAACAACAAAAATTAATGCTAGACAATGCTTCTCAATTAGAGAATAGTGAATTTCTACTCCGATCAACCACTGGCAGATGTAGAAGAGCAAATTTTGCTTACCATCTTTATTGTGTTGGGCCAATAATACTCTAAGGGATTCTTTTAGTGTTGTCGTATATAGTATAAGAGGCTTCTTTGAAATTGGAGCTATAAGAATGGGAGGACTTAAAAGGTACCTTTTGATACTGTCAAAGGCCTCCTATAATTCTACATCCCATGTGAAGAGAACATCTTTCTTTTTCAGCATTAAAAAAGGTTGGCA
>NW_021464943.1:0-317 GCF_001605985.2 Dendrobium catenatum
CTCCCTCAAGAGAAATCTGCTGCAGATCAGATTAAGAAAAGGGCTCTCTCCTATACGCTGATAAACGGCACTTTGTACCGCCAGTCTTTTGATCAATTGTGGTTACGTTGTCTTAACAAACAGGAAGCCCAAAAGATCGTGACCGAGGTACATGCCGGATTGTGTGGTGCTCACCAATCTGGTCCTAAAATGAAGGTGAAAATTAAAAGGTTAGGATATTATTGGCCCTCAATGATTGACGACTGTATGTCTATTGCACGTCGTTGTCATCAGTGCCAAGTACATGGTGTAGTCCTACACCAACCTCCTAATGTCCT
>NW_021464944.1:0-229 GCF_001605985.2 Dendrobium catenatum
TTTATACGCCGTCAAGACCTCACTCACCATATGGTGACGACAACCGACCAGATCGCGAACAACCTCGCGATCCAGGACATTTCCAAGACCCTTATCGTCATAATCCTAGACATCATCAAGAGCCCGTAGAACACGACAATCCTTGGAGGGACAATGACGCTCAGCTTTTGAAAAACATTAGGATCGACGCCCCGACTTATGATGGAACCCTTGAACCCCAAATTTTCCT